>NW_022196646.1:0-281949 GCF_008641045.1 Pistacia vera
CTCGTGGACATGATCCCATCTCGTGTGTTCCTTCATCTTAATTTTGTTCGTCATAATTGAGTCTTGAAAATTGTCATCTAATATAAATATCATTGGTCAATTTTTTTTTTTTTGGGAGGTAATTAAGCTTTAAAAAGAAAAAGAATGTACAAAGAAGCCTATACAAGTAACTAGCCTACCATAGGACAAACCCCCAGGAGAATAAAAAACAAAATTCTAACCAAGACAAAAGGGCTTCACATGATACTATCTCCTAATGCACATCCTATCACAAGACAAACCCTGGGTTAGGACAAAACAAGCTTATACAAGACCATCTCTAAAACATACGCAAAACAATCATCACCAAAACAAAGCCAACCAACAAATATTCACCCTTTAAAAATGCACACTGGTAACCCCCAATTCTGAGCAAGACTCCTATTACTAATGGTTCTCTTCATCTTCTTAAGATCCATAGCTCTATCCCTCACAACTAACTTAATCATAGTAACGATTGAACTTGCATCATTGTACTCCCCACCAAACACTCACTACAAGAAAAATGCCTTTCGGCGTCTAGCAAAATTAGACGCAGAAAGTAACATTTAGACGCTAAGCCATTTTTCACATCTAAATTTCGTAGTCGCCCCTTAGTTGCAGTATTGCTGCAGTAGATTGTTTGCGCGTCTAAATTTTTGTTTAGACGCGGAAAGTTTTTTTTTAGCGACTAGCAAAGTTGTTCCTAATTGCTGGTCAAAATAGTCCTCCAGTTTAGATGCTAAAAGTTCAAGGGTAATTTGGTAAAATTGTATAGCGACTAATCAATTAGTTGCAAAATGTACCTTTTAGTATCTAATAATTTGTCGTGAATGCCACAGAAATTAGATGCCAAAGGTGTAAGGGTAATTTCGTAAAAGGTTTTCGCAACTATTTTATTAGTTGACGAATGTATCTTTTGATAACCAAAATTTAGTGGTTAATTGTAATACTTTTAGACGCTGAATATAGAAACCAAACGGTTTTCACGACTATTTTATTAGTGGCCGAATGTATCTTATAGTGACCAAAATTTAGTAGTTAATTATAGTTATTTTAGACACTGAATGTGGAATCCAATAGGTTTTCACGACTATTTTATTAATGGCCGAATATATCTTTTAGTGACAAAATTTAGTAGTTAATTATAGTCATTTTAGATGCTGAATGTGGAATTCAATAGGTTTTCGTGACTATTTTATTAGTGGCCGAATGTATCTTTTGGTGACCAAAATTTAGTGGTTAATTATAGTCATTTTAGACACTGAATGTATAATCCAATAGGTTTTTGCGACTATTTTATTAGTGAATGAATGTATCATTTGGTAACCAAAATTTAGTGGTTAATTGTAATCATTTTAGATGCTGAATGTGAAATCCAAAAGGTTTTCGCGACTATTTTTTAGACTCTGAATGTGGAAGCAATTATACTAAATTACTTTTTGTTACTAAAACATTAGTTGCAGAATGTGTTTTTTTAGAGCATTTCATATTAACCTTCAACGGAATGCAATTATGCTAAATTACTTTTTGCTACTAAAAAATTAGTTGCAGATGGTTTTTTTTTTTAGAGCCTTTCGTTGACTACATTATACATCAACATCAACAAAATAATTGACACAATATAAAATCTGATCACTAATCAAATATCATATTTTCATACATAATATATAGTCCATACATGGATTGTTATGCATGATGGCAATAAAAATCCAAAATGCACTATCACATGTGCATAACCCAAAAAAACCATGCACCCACCATTTCCCCACTACCTATCTATCTTGCATAACTAACAAAAAATGCCCACCCATGTACACCCTCTAACATATAATGCAACATCCTAAAGATGGTTCTACCCCATGTCAAAATATCTACTGCCCATACAACAAAAATAACCATCAATACCGTTAGCATGTCAAGTGTGTCACCAATTGCGGTTTTTGAATAGCAGTAGCTATGAGGACGAGTCTTCATCAGTTGGAGATGGTAATGGCTGTCGAGTTGGACGCTTTTATCAAATTGTTGTAGTTTAAGAGCTATAATTAGCTGCTTCATCATCTCCACGGACAATGTCGTGTTCAAGGCTTTTTGTTCTCTTTTTGTTGATCAAATAAGATGAGCTGCTCCTCCAACTGTTTAATCTATTTTCTTGTGTTGCACAATGCACATTAACTTTGCTTCTGCTACATTGGATTGATGCTCAGTTGTGAAAATTCAAAATTCGGGTTAATCCGGAAGCTTTACCCAGAACTTCCTACAATTTTTAGCTTCTATTTTTCACTTTCCTCTGCTTGTGTTTATCTTGCAGCTCTATCATTTTTTCCTACCTCAATTGAATGCATAATCAATAAGTCCAACCAACACTAAATGGCAACATAAAGAATACTGCAGCACCAAACAAAATAAATTTGGTGGAGTATAGAAGCAAGTATCTCAAACATTATCATCTCATACTAAAGACAAATTCTGACATAAAGTTTTTCTTATACACATATAAGCAACAGATTTACGATCACATATCCATGCATAAACATGCAAGTAATTGAAAGATAATGGCTATTGCATTTTGTAAATATCATAAAGTGATGTGGCAATGCTGTTATGGTATTACGGAATGGAAGTTGATTAGTTCAGTATTCTACCATCAAGAATAAATCTGTACATATGCCTTTCCCATTTTCAAAGTGTTTTAACTCTCCAGGCAAAACAAAGTCATGGTTCTCTGCCATTGCTAGCAGAGCTCCCAAGGACATACACTACCACACTATAAAACTCCACTACATACATGATCTTCAGCAATCATGAAGCTGAATTGTCGAAAATACAAATTAATTTCAGAAGATGCGTGCACATTTTAAATCATTATGATTTAGGTGGTTTCAATTAAGCTGAATCTCAATTCCATGGAGGGACCCTTCACACCACCACACACACAAACCAAACACAAAAAAAAAAAAAAAAACTAATCTCATCCGTCCAAGTTCACATATGACATTCAGATTATAAATTCGACAATAATAATATCTAATCATAAAATCCTCAGTAGAATTAATCCAGACCTCCATTAGGTGATATTTTTAAAGTTATATATTTACTCTGAAAAAATGCTCTTAAGGCTCCTAAAATTGAACTTTTAGTTATAGCATGTCCCTAGGATGGATATAACTGACGCAAAAATGCTTAGAAGAAACTTTGAAATATCTACATAAACCTGAAACAGGTTTTTCCTACTAGAAGAAACTCCAACTTTCTGCTTTAAAAAATACAAACTGTTTAAGTTCCAATCAAGAGAACAATATAACACAAGTTAAATTTCAGCCTTATTCTGCAATGTTTGTAACATATCAATAGCAAACCATAGCAAAGTTATAAGAGTTTGTAACACTCAGGAACTAAATGCCAATATCAAACAAAGCACAAGCACCAACATAATTACAGGTTAAAAGATGATAGAAAAGCAATGAGACTCAAATTAAAACAATAAAAGCATGGAAGTATGGAACAGTACGGAAAAACAATACATTTATACCCATTGAATGGTAAGACATTTCATATATCGATAATTGAAAGATGATCAACTTACATATAGCTCTCTTGCTTGTTCATTAATCCATCCTTTCTCGGCGCTCCAACAAGTGTCATGAAATAATTATATAGGAACCGACAGATTCCCCAGTTTGGTGCGCCTTAACAGTTCATGTCGTCATGACCATAAATTGAAATAAAATAGTAAATTGGAAAACAAAGTTGTATATTTGTATAGGTGAATGGTATTAAATACCTTTTCCTTTTTGTGCTAGATAAAGTTCTTGGAACCACTGCGTGGTTACACCTCATCTTCAACCGGCTCTTAGAATAAGTTTTTCAAATATAAAAACATAGAAAGCAAGTTCCTGTCCTTTTAAAAATGACCAAGGCTAGCGCAAACAGAATTGTTTTCAATATAAACTTCTTATTACAACTCATTAATGATTATGACATAGATCAGAGACCAAAGGTATACTTTGGAACTACTTGATTTCCCGAAATAATGTGATCATGGTAGATATTTATCATATCTAATTCAAAAACATTGTGGCAAGTGGTGCAAGCACGTAAACAGAAGGATAACAGGTAGCCTACAATATCAATTACATAAAAGACAGAAAAAATGTCAATTACTTCTTCAATTTCGTAAAATAAATCATAATAATTGATTTTCACACCTTAAGTGCTTAAACCACATAATAAGTATGGACCATGCCGAGTGAAATCGAAGATCAATTACTTTCTTCAATGACATCTTTTGAGAGATTAAAAATTTGTAGGGCTCTAAATAAACTCAAAAGCACTCTAATGGCCAAATATTCTATATGACAGATCTTTGTTATTTTATAGATTTATAGTATGGCCTAGAGAAAAGGAAAAGCTTAGAAAATTCAGCCAAAAAAAATTAGTTTTACAAAAATCTGTGGAAGAAACCAATACTTAAATTTGCAAAAAATTTGGAAACGGTCATATGCTTTATTTTCCAGCTTAGGAATATTTTATAGATACCAATTTGGATGGAAGCCCTCTATAGCTAACATATTGACTTTTACACATTATACGTTTTAGTGACTTGTTGACATGGACAATTTATTCGCTTACTACTCATTTCATTAGAAAAAGAACTACATACAGATACCAACTACTTGTCATATACAAAAATTTTAACTCCAACATAACCTTCCCCCCTTATTGTTCTTTTGCAATGCCTTCTTTGTACACTGGTGCTGAGTATATTTCCCTTTTGTAGCAAATTTATGCCGATCTTCAAATAGCTTTGTTGCCTACAATATCTGTTTCATAAATATATGGAGAAGACTATTCATTTATAAGCATATTGCAGTCATCTGATTTCTTATCTCAAAAGATCATAATCCTAATAGCCAGAAAATAAAAGGTCTTGTTCAAAATAACCTTCAAATGCATGTTCCTCTTTATTGATTAATAAACTTTTCTTCAAACACATTTTCTTCTTCTTGATCTCTCAATTTACTTCTTCAATTCTTTCCTATGTAGTTACATACTGAAAAATATATTTGGCTAGGAGAAGGTACATATGGCTTCTTCTAATGAGGTTGTGAAAATCATTCTTCAGATAGTGTATTTCATATGGGTTCTGAGTAAATCGATAGTGAACTATTTTCTCCCACTGTTCACTTAAGGTGCTCTCATTTTCTTCTTCATCTTATTTCATTATTTCCCCATAAATACAAACACGGCCCCAATGCAAGTGAATCCCAATACTGTAAGGTTTGGTAGCAATGTTACTTCTGATCAACATGGATAAGTAAGATATTGTATGAATCTAAACTCTAGGAAAATAGGATACAAGATGAGGTGATTCAAACTTACCCCTCCTTTGAAAAGATATAACACTTTGGCTTCGTTAAAGGGTTTTCTTCCAAAAGGAAGAGGAGATAATCCTAAGAGCGCTGCGTCAAGGAAAAAGGTTAACCATTTTCCAAATGAAAGCCCTTGTGAATCTCTTCCTTCTGATGTAACACTGATCTGATCTCTTAGATAATTGCATAATAGCCACTGGAGAAGGCACTTGATACCTTTCTAAATCATAATATATCTACTAATCTTATCTATAACAAGAATGCAGGACAAAGAATAGAAGAAAATCAAAAGATAAGATGTAAAAGTGTTTGAAGAAAAGACCACCTAAAGTAGTAAATAGGAAAAAGGTAATTGAAGTTTTCTTAACTAAACATTTCCCTCTTTCCAACTCAGGATCTTTCCAACTGAAGAAAAGAAACCTTCGCAAACCATATTGAGAAGGTATAGTAAAGATAAGCATCAATTGTCATGTGTATGTATTACCAGTTGATAATTTCTTGCCTAAGACAAGGGTTAATAAGGGGAATTGTGAGAGCTATAGTTCTATGTACATGTCAAGTAATTGTATGTGTTAACATTCTTTTAATTCAAACATTTACATATGAAAAATAAAGTATAGACATCAACATGTAAGATCAATATGACTGCCAATAGAAACCTTTCTTCAAATACTATGAAGGCTTTTCTTCAAATTTGTTATCTATAAATGCCGCTAATGAAGAATAAATATTCTAACACTTATAACTTCAACAAAAGTCTGAGCACAAGTTTCTTCCAGAGAATTCTCTAGAATCAATTCTTTGATTGAACATTGTTTCATTTCCTACATTTCTCATTGACCATTCTTATTAACCTGATAAACTAGAGTAAATCATATATGGTAAATCCACCACAAAATAAACAGGCTGAAATAGGCCAGAAATCCTAATATTTCTTCTCTCTCAGACATACAAATGATTAGCATGAAAGGCATGGATGAAATTAAAACTCAATATTAACTAACCATCAAGGAAGCTTTAAGAGGCCACGAACTCAGAAAAGTCAATTCTTCAATTGCTTTTAATACATCATCAGCATTAATAGTTTGCCTCTTTGACTCCTTGCATATCATTAGCCCTGCAATAATTTTCGCCCCATAAACACTAGCCCAACAAAAATTCATACCCATATTCTCTTAACAAAAACTTTGTACTAAAAACACCAACGTCATGCTGCAAAAACCACATAAGAGCTTCCATATAGTCATCAAATCCCAAGCAGTTAACTTAATTTAACCAATACCCACTTGACAAACCTTCCAATCATCAAACTTTCGAAGAAAAAAAAATGAACTTTTGCGATAAAATTTCAAAATATCCAAGATTCACCTAAGAAGTAAATATAAAAACTCTAAATGGGTGAGTTGAAACAATGAGATGGTTGGTTATTGCTTACGTGGCGGAGAGATAGTGGATAAGGATACGGGCGCTTTCGGAGAAAGCGAGAAGGCAGTCTTTGTTGACGGTGATGTCGGTATCCGTTGAACACTCGTTGAGCTTATCCTTAACCACTCTGCACACGATAGTCTTGGGCAGCTCTTCCATCTTTGATACCACTTTCTCCGTTTCCATCTCTGAAGAAACCTTTGATTTTTCGTTCAAATATTCTATCAAAACAGGGTAGGTTTTCCATCAAAAATAAAATCTATTCCATCAAATATAAAAATGTAATTTACTAATCAACAACACAAATTACTGTAAACAAGAAAACGGTATGAGGAGAAACATGATCTTTCTCAAAATCACCTATAAATATTGTACATTACCAGTTTCCTAACACAATACATACCAAGTCTGACGTGGTCCATCAATCCATCAAATGAGCACCAACTGAAACTTCTTCTATTGGGGTAATCGCCAGGGATTTGCGTGGAGAAGAAATTGGGAATTTGGGGAAACAGGGAGGGATTTGCGAGGAGAAGAGAAAAGGTAGGTAAGGTTATGAGATTGGGAATTTGGGGAAATAGGTAGGGATTTGCGTGGAGAAGATTGGGAATTTGGGAAAGGCTTGATTTATATAGGTTAGGGTTTTCTGTAAATAACTTTAAAAAGTAAGGCTTGTAATTAGTTGTTTAATTTTTAAATATAATTATATTTTGCAAACAAATTAATTTGTAACTAAATTTTTTGTCAAGAAAGAATTAGTTATAGTTGCAAGCTTGGCGGGAACAAATAATTTGGGGGAAGATGAATTTTTCAACTTAAATCAAATTTAGTTGCTGTATATAATTTTTTGCAACTATTATTAATATGAACACAAACATTTGTTGCTAAAAATACCTTGGGACCCTTGTAATTATTGTCCAAATATGGGATATTTTGGTAATTTAATTTTTCTGTAACTAATCATAATAGTTACTAATACATTCTTAATTAATCGCAACTAATTTAGCTATTAACGGTTAGTTGCAAAAAAATATTTTTTGTAACCAATAATGTAGATACAAAATAAAATATTTTAGATACAAATTGTCAAATTATGGAGGGAAAAATGACCCACCAAAAATTGCAATTAAATTTATTAGTCACTAAAGCAACTTGTTCTGCAACTAATAAAATAGTCGCAGAACATTAACTTTAGACGCCAAAAGTTAGAACATGTGGACCTTGAAATTGAGTTGCTCTTTGCCCGACCAATGGCAATTTAGTTGGTAAATGTAGCATTTTTGTAACTAATTCTGGTTAGTTGCTAAAAATTGGTTGCAGAATGTAGTTTTTCTTGTAGTGACTCTATTGTTTCTTTCCCTCAAAGTCCAATGGACGAAAGCACCCAAACACAACTTCCTTAAGGCATACTTCAATTTATTCCTCTTCCAATTAAGGGACAAGCCCTTGATATAGTCACTCCAAGACACTCGCCCATAAACCATAGAGTTTATATCAAGAACCCAGCACCAAATGGACTTAGTAAAGTTACATGAGAAGAAAAGATGGTACACTGAGTCACTGGCCGAATTGCAAAAACTACAACAAGAGTTTTGAGAGATACCATACAGAAGAAAAGATGGTACACTGAGTCACGGGCCGAATTGCAAAAACTATAACAAGAGTTTTGAGAGATACCATACCTCCAATTTGTCCTTGGTGTTGAGCTTCCCCTAGATGGCCATCCAAAGGATCAAAGCATGTCTAGGGAAAGATTTCGGAAAACACACAAGATGGCCCCAATCAACCTTAGTCTTCCTTACCCTAATTTCATTATAAGCCGAGTTAACCAAGAAGCCTTTAGCTATAGAAGAGGCCCAAACCACTATCCTCTCCCATAGTGGGGTTGAAATTAATCATCCCTTTCATCTCCAATGTGGCACAAGAGCTTGTCTCTGGCCATTTCCACTCACCAAGGTTACAAATCTCACTAACCTATCATAGATCAAATTAAATGAATGAAAAATTGACATTTTCTAAATGTTCAAAATTCCTGAGCGAACTTCTTCAATGGTGGTGAAATAATGAAGGGACAACACCTATAGCTATACTATCATATGTATTCGCCACCCTCCAATCTATTTCATAGTGCCATTTTAGTTGTTAATCAAGCTTCAAATCATGTCAACTTATTTAATGTTACAAGTATAAATACTTTTTTTTTTTTTTTAATGGCTGGGGGTATCCAGACTAGCTTATGTACAACTTAACTAATCCTCCAGAACCTTGAAACTATCGGTCAAGTAAAAGCTTAGTGGCCACCCTTATTAGCAATCGAGGAAGGATTCGAACTCAAGTGCTCTTAAGTAATAACCCACGAGTCTCTATTGAATCACCCGATCACCTAGGGGTTGGTTTACAAGTATAAATACTGAAAATTTGCAAGTGGAATTATTTTTTTAGAAATAAAATTGTTAGGTAAAATTTTAGTTTTCCAATATAAGATAATAAATAAATCAATGAAAGAAAGAAATTCAAATATGAAGTAGTATGGATGAAGTTATATACAACAGTTTGATAATTTTAATCGATCCAAGACTATATTGAGTATTTTATTCACAAAATTTATTATACTTCTCAAATAGACAAGGTAAGATTTGTGGAAACTTGTAGGGAGAATTGAGAGTGTTTCTTGAAAATGTGGGGCGTTCAGGCTCAAGGAGAATTACCAAACAAGAAGATAGAAATGATCAATAAACATCTAAACCAGGATTCCTTGGGTTACAACATTGGTGGTTGGTTTGTTTTTATAGATGGAAGAAAGTGTGTTGTAAATTGTAGCTGCTGTTAATTTATTCCACGAAGTCCTCTATCAAATCGCCCCTCTTTTATGTTGTTGAATTTGATTGTCTCTTTTGTTGCCACCTCTTTTTCACTTTTTTTATGAAGCAATATAAAGAATAAATGAAACAAATTGAAAATAAAAACATTAATGCTCAGTAAAATATAAATGATTGACGACATTTTCAACTTAAATATATTGTAAAGTGAGTGGATATTACTCTTAAGTATATTACTTAAAAGGTCCTAAGTTTAAGTCTCTGTTAGGAGTGTATATAAGCCGAGCTGAGTCGAGCCGAGCTGAGTCGAGCCGAGCCGAGTATCTGTCGGCTCGAGCTTGGCTTGTGAGCTATAATTCTGAGTTCGAACTCGAGCTCAAGCTCAATTGAGCTTGAAACATTGAGCTCAAGACTGTTCAAGCTCATGAGCTGCTCGAATATCTAATGGAAATTGCAACCAAGAAGAAGAAGAAGCAATGTTATACTACCATTCCGGCCGCCAGAGAGAAGATAAAAAACAAATAATGTGTTATATGTGAAGCCTTATGCGACACCGTTTTGACTTAAGCCAAGAAACCTTATGCGACATCGTTTTGACTTAAGCCGAGACTTCATCCTGATCGTTAGTTTGAGAACAGATCTGACGGCTGAGGACTTAAGTTGAGTCAAACCTATAAAAGCAGAGGACCTTTCAGTTTTGCAACCAACGCGTTTTTCCTCTCTGTTGATACCTCTCTGAGTTAGAAGATTAGGGTTCAATATTAGGGCTTTATGTGGGTGTAAATCTGCAGATAATCTGTCCATTGACTTGTGTTTCTTAGTGGGGTGGGAACCTGGTGTAGAGTTCTTAGTTCAGATTGTAGGTTTATCTTTGTTATTCTAAAGCCTGTTTGATCTTGGTTGAAATCTTGTAAAGGGAAGAGAGTTTGAGAGTTGTAACCGTTCTTGATTGTAATAGTAAGTGCAGCGAGCATCCATATTCTAGAGCTCAATGTGGACGAAGCTTGTTCAATATTGAACAAGTGAACCATGGTAAATACTGTGTGTTGAATCTGTTTGATTTACGTTGATTGTGTGTTTTTGGTTGATGTTTGCTTGATTTGAGTAAAGAGTAATTACAACATAATCAAAGACAAAGAAGAAGAAGAAACTGGAGAGAAAATAAAAATGAATGAATGAAAGACGAGAAAAATGAAAAAAAAAAATATAGAAGATAATCTTGCGAAAAATGAATAAGAAAGAATGAAAGATGAAGAAGGAGAAGGAGAAGGAGAAGAAGAGACTGGAGAGAAAATAAAAAAGAAAGAATGAGAGAAGAGAAAAAAAAGAAAAGAAGAGGACCTGGAGAAAAATGAATAAGAAAGAGTGAAAGATGAAGAAGAATAGATGGGAGAGAAAATAAAAAAGAAAGAATGAAAGAGGAGAAAAAAGAAAACAAAAATGAAGAGAATATGGAGAAAAATGAAGAAGAAAAGACGAAGTAGAAGAGGAGATTTGAATTTAGAGGGGCAAAAGAGAGAAAGAAGAGATATGGGGAATTGGGGACAAAAAAGAAAAAAAAATATATTTATATATATTTTGACGGCTGGGCTTGGCTCACAAGCCGGGTGAGCCGAGTATTAAGGTGTTCGAACTTGAGTTTTTTGTTGAGCCGAGTTTGAAAGCCTTGCTCGGCTCTCATTTCTAATCTTTGCTAATATAGATAGTTATTAAAGTTCTTATCCAACTGATAATTTTAGATCTTAAAAAATTAATTGAGATGGGTATAAGTTTGATCAAACACCGTTGGTCTTTTCAAAAAAGAAGTGGGTGGGTATTTTACTACACTTCGCCACTGAGATGAGATCGGACAAAACCCATTTCTCTTTCTCTTTCTCTTTCTCTTCTATTGGTTACTTATATAACATATATATTATATTAATTACGCAGAGAAAGTTTTGGCAGCCATACACAGAGGGTATATGCATGCAATAAATGCGAAATACCAACAAATGATAAACTGACACATTGGCAAAATTTACTAAAAATATTTAAATATAATTTAAAAATTATTGACACACTTGAGACTTTATTATCTGTTTTTAGGAGGGCAAACGAAATTAACCCTCTACATATATGTGTATTAAAACATTAATTAATAGAATTATGCAAATCCTAATGGCGTTGAAGAAAAATGTCCTCCACAGTAAATACAAGCTATCAAAATGGAATATGCCTTATACCATCTAGCTAGACACTTTATCTTTACTGTTGGTAAAAATAATATTTTTCATTAATCAAATATGTTGATGCGTGATCTTTACACCAACTAAATGCACGTGTGAAATGCTGAGCTGGCCCAGAAGACACACGTGAATATAAAGGATAATGAGAGTAAATGCAATGAGACAAGCGTTTTAAAAGTGGTTCGGATGTTAAGAAAGCAAGTCATACGTCTATTGTTATATTATTAATGATAGAAGTCAGGTCGCATGAGCTGACTGACTTACAAATGATGGTACAAGAAAGAGAAAGCTTTCGTATTACAGAGAGAATAGCTAATCAGGAGTAAATGTGCGAATCCCTTGAATGAGAGAGGAACTCTCAATTTATAGTGGGATGGATTAAGGTAATCATCACTGAATCTGTGAGTTGGTGGGATTATCCGTGCAGATCCCTCTTTATGTCACATTGCCCACCTTCTATAGATATTTGAGCGATTTGGAGCAAGGATTGGACACGTGGGATCACCACAGCTCTTGGTTGGCCAAGCGGGCGCCCATTGTTCTGACAGAAGCAGGCTGCGGGTGTACCCATGCTTTGACTTTTTTAGGCTGACTGGACTTTACGTCAGCCCTATATTTTTCAAGCATAACAGAAGTCCCCTAGTTTTTAAGGTCTGAGGATCGAACCTTGGAAACTACAAGTCATGCCATGGCTGGATGCTTTTGCGAAATTCTAGTGATCCCGACCTGTTGAGAAACAGGTTGGAATAGCACTATTTTGCGAACACGACCTCGCAGGGTCATTGATTGCTTGTTAAGGACGAACGACCTGACTTCGTCAAGCTTTATCTGTTGTACTTTTGATACAGGTGCATTTAATGAAGCAATCCATGCTAGCAGACGTGTCATGTGCGCGGTAAGTGCCAACCACACACATTAAATGCATTGTGTGCTGACACGGTTCCATTTTTTAGAACATTAAATGTGTGACATGCTGAAACGACAAACCATATCAGAGCATTAAATGCAAATTGGAGCGCAATTAATGCTGTGAGGGAAAGAGTGTTGTCGCTTGAGCTTTTCAACGGAAAAGATGAAGATTTGATTTTCTTCAATCGTGATGTTCACTCTTTCTTACTGATTTGCGACACGTGGCCCGAGATCAACGGTGAGAAATTTTACCGCCCAAACGTCATTTTGGTTCCGAGAAAAGCAAACGTCGCTTCAAGCACTATAAAAACTTAGATCTCAGTCAATGTTACCACACTCGTCTTTTTCGCAGAGAGAAAGAGATTTTCGCAAGCTTGGAGTCTTTGCTTTCCAAACCAGCGTTCTTTCGATATTCGAAGCAGAATCCATTTTCGTACTCCGAGAGGTATGAATCTTTCTCTGTTTTTGTTTTCTTATTTTCCATGGTCAAATGGCATTAGTCTTCTGATAACTCTTAGGAGACAAGACGCCCATGTCGGGTTCGAGCCATGAATGGCGGCCCGAATTATGCTGTCAGGGTTTTCTTTAGGTTTTAGGAAGTTTTTTCTTCCACGTCATCATACAGGGTAGCATACGATGGCTAAATGACCCTCCTGCTTGTCGCTTTTGCAGACTAGCAGAATGGATCCCTCAACGACCAGATCCGAGGAAGGAATCGGTTTGTCCTCGCGGGGTGCTCCGAGTATCACCCTTAAGGTCTACTCGTTACTTATCGGGGAAGAGCTCGAGAGGGTGATAAAACAGTATGGTATCGACAAGGATGTTTTTCTCGACGTGGCCCACTCGTCTCGATACCCATCCCGTGGGTTGGCCGTGATCTCCAAAGAGATCATCGAGGGTGGTGGGTTGATCCCATTCTACCCTTTTGTCAGGTCGATCTTGGATCACTTCGGGATAGCGCCGATGCAGCTCACTCCAGACACGTATGTTATTGCTGTTGCCATGTACATCGCGTGTCGCAAGAATGGGCTAGGCGAGCTGACCGCGTTGGAGCTAGGCTGCTCGTATTACTTGAAAAAGAGCAAGGACAAGGATTTCTATTACTTGTCCAGGCAACCTTCTATTATCGAGGGGATACACAGCTACCCTAGCAATGCGAGGGCCTATGAAACGAAGTTTTTCTTCTTTTGTTACAACGGCCATTGCTGCTTTTAGGACCCAAGTAGGCTCTTTTCCCTTGGTGAATTGATTAAATTTGAAATGCGTCTTCTTTCTAACGACCTGTTTCTTTTCTAGCAGTTAACAAGACGACCGACATAAAGCTGCTCTCCGATCCGGATAGGATCATATCCTTTGGCTTCCTGCCCGAGGCTAGTCGCGACGCGAAGAAGCTCTTAACGACCACAAATTTACGGAAGTATGGTTTTTTCAATACGAACGCTTCTTTAGAACCTCTACTGAGTAAGTCTCGCTAACTGGCTTTTTTTTTTTTTTTTTTTTTGGTTGTAAACTGAAATACTTTGGCTAACGATGCTTACGTGCAGCGACCATGCCTCAAAAGGCGCCAGAACCGCTACGACGAAGGCAATTCAACTTCCCATGGTCAAAGACCGCCAAGACGACCGATGCGGCTCTTGCCGATCCCCCGGTTGAAGGTGCCACATCGAATGCCCCGGTGCGACCTGCTAGACTTCAGAGGACGCACCACTCCAAACAGCGAAGGCTTCCCAACTATCGACTACTCGCCCGAGGCTAAAGACAACGGCTCAACGAGCGAAGAAAAAGAGAAAGCAAATCCAGGTCGAAGAGTCGGAGACTGAATCCGAGGGCGATCAACCCGAGGGGTTGCAGCCAATCGTCAGGAAGAGGTCGAGTACAGAACCGACGGGCGACACGACCTCGACTGAAGGCGCGAAGAAAGGAACTCCAGTGCTGGACTCGTTGGGGAACCTGTTGGAGTACCTGCAGACGATGGTCTACACTCTATTGGAGTGTGGACTCTTGAAAGCATTTGAGCAGTCTGTAGGACCCAGTGACGTGGACCTAATGTCCACATCTATCCAGCACTTAAGCAAGGTAAACGAACTGCCCTTGGAGAGGACTTCCCTTAGTTTCTTTTGATAAACTTGCTATTTTTCCTTGTTCGTAGGCCCTGCTTACCATGCAACTATCCCTGGAGAAGGTTCAGCTGGGAGCTGCAAAGGGAGAGGTCGCATTGAAGGAAGAAAACGCGAACCTCAAGCGAAGTTTGGAAGCCATCGAAGAAGAAAGGAACCTATCATCTAAGTCGACGAACCGATACCTGAACAAAAGAGACGCAGCTCTTCACACGGTGGACTTCCAAAAAGCCGAGCTCAAGAAGCATGGGGAGGAAATAAAAGAGCTATAAAGGACCATAGCCAGACTCTCCAAAGAGGTCGGAGAGAATGACCAAGAGCTCAAAGCGGCCACTACGCGGGCATGGCGAGCAGAACAAGAGAGGGACGCCTTAGAGAAGCAAAAGCAAACTCTTGAGGCCGAACTCCAAGCAAGTCAGGAGACGGTTGCTTCCCTGACAGAAAAGATGCAGAGGCAGGCAGCGGAGGTCAAGGAGAAGGCTGTCGAATGGGCGATCGAGTCTATCTATGCCTTGTGACCAAAGAATCTGACCCTTGATTTGTCTGATCTCCCGGAGGACTGGAGAGACATTCTCTTGTCCATAGCGCGAGAGGATGATGCAGCGACGGCCGCTCAAAAATTTGATCAGACAGAGGGTTCAGGACATGCCTCGAGGAAACCTCTAGCCAACCAGCTCTAGGACGATGAGGTCGGTCCTCGAGGAGTCAGATTAGGGCCAATAGTCTTATCATTGCTTGCTGTACTCTTAGCATTAATGAAATACATTTTGCTTTTACAACTTATGTTCACTTTATTATATGAGTACATTCTGATCGCTTATAGTATTGGAACAAGTCTATGCGAACAAGGTTACACATTTATATGAACAAGATTATATGTACTGTTACAAGCGAACAGAATAACATTTTACAAGGAAATAACTTACAAAGATCAAAAAATTAATTTACAAGGAAAACTGAGTTCGGAATTACTGATAGTAAGGTCGAAGATTCTCAGCATTCCAAGCTCGGGGTACTCTGGAACCATTCAGCCTTTTGAGATGATAAGTCTCCAGTCTTATCACTTTGTCGATGCGGTATGGACCTTCTCAGTTTGGTCCCAACACTCCCGCACTTGGTTCCCTAGTACCGAGAAGAACTTCTTTTAATACGAGGTCGTCGACCTAGAAGTCTCTTCGTCTGACCTTTGAATTAAAGAACCTCTTTGCGTGTTGCTGATAGGCTGCTATTCTAAGTGATGCCTTGCTGCGATGCTCTTTAACAAGGTCCAGACTTGCTCTTATAAGCGCTTCGTTGTCGGCCTCTTTGTACAAGTCCCTCCGAAGTGAACCAGTTCCTACCTTCAC
Organism: Pistacia vera; assembly: GCF_008641045.1. Classification (NCBI taxonomy): domain Eukaryota; kingdom Viridiplantae; phylum Streptophyta; class Magnoliopsida; order Sapindales; family Anacardiaceae; genus Pistacia; species Pistacia vera. The sequence goes on from NW_022196646.1 coordinate 16,232, forward strand.
AGGGATTATCGCTTCGCAATCGTATGCTAGCGAAAAAGGGGTTTCTAAGGTAAAGGTTCTCGGAGTTGTCCTGTATGCCCATAAGACTTCGGGGAGGTCGCCGGTCCAATTCCCCTTGGCTGTGCCAAGTTTGGCTTTCAGAATGTGCTTGATGGTTTTGTTGACAGCTTCAACTTGACCGTTTGGTTGTGGTCTTACGACTGAGGTAATTTTTTTATGGATGCCCAACTCGTCGCAAAACTGCTTGAATTCCTCGTTATCGAACTGTTTACCATTATCTGAGATGAGGGTATGAGGAATTCCGTATCAGCACACAATGTTCTTAAAAACAAAGTCTTTGAGCTTTCTGGTCGTGATCATGGCTAGCGGTTCGGCTTCCACCCATTTGGTGAAGTAATCTACTGCGACCATGGCATATTTGACTCCCCCCTTACCGACTGGCATGGGGCCAATGAGGTCAATTCCCCACATGGAAAATGGCCAGGGGCTGGTCATTGTTATCAACTCGTGGGAGGGAGCTCGCAGAATATTTGCGAACCGCTGGCACTTGTCACACCTTTTGACAAAGTTATAGGCGTCTTCTTGGATTCAGGGCCAATAGTACCCTTGACGAACAACCTTGCTTGCAAGAGATCGTGCGGCGGTATGATTACCGCAGATCCCTTCATGTATTTCCCTCATGATGTAATCTGCTTCATCGCTAGTTACACATCGGAGGAGAGGGGCACTAAACCCTCGCCTGTACAACTGGTCCCTGATGAGGGTATAACGAGCAGATCTTGCTCGCATAACCCTTGCCTCGACCTTGTCATCAAGCAAGGTCCCATCCTTGAGGTATTGGAAAATGGGAGTCATTCAGGAATCTGATTCTGCTACATTCACGGCCTGTTCGATTGGGCTGATACTGGGGGCCTCGATGAATCGAACAGGAATACTATCCAGTGCTTCTGAGTCCAACGATGAGGCTATCTTTGCCAAGGCGTCTGCCATAGAGTTGCTATCTCTGGGAATCTAAGTAATTGCAAAGTGCTTGAACGGCTCGAGTACGGCCTTAGCTTATTTCAAATAGCGGATCATATTTTCTCCCTTGGCTTGGTATTCTCCTAAGATCTGGTTGACGACCAGCATAGAATCGTTGTGAATGCTGATCGCGATCGCATCTATTTCCCTGGCCAACCGCAATCCGACGAGCAGAGCTTCATACTTGGCCTCATTGTTGGTCACCTTAAATCCGAATCGAAGGATACCGTGAACGCGAGCCCCTTCGGGGCTCAAAAGAAGAAGACCTTTGCCAGCCCTCTTTCTGTTCGATGATCTGTCGACGTAGAGGCGCTAGGTTAATAGGTTCTGAGCAGTTCCCTAGATGGCTTTGCTAGGCTGTTGCTCTGACTCACTTGGAAGATAGGAGAATTCTGAGATGAAGTCAACAACAGCTTGCCCTTTGATAGTCGATCTTGGCTTGTACTTCAGATTGAACTGACTCAATTCTATGGCCCATTTAAGCAATTTACCCGATGCCTCTGGCTTCTGGAAGACCTGCCTGGGTGGGTAATTACTCATCATATTAATTGTATGGGCGTGGAAGTAAGGTCGCAGCTTTCTAGAAGCGATCAGCAGGGCATAGGCTAATCGTTCCATTTTTGGATACCGCACCTCGACATCCAACAGACGTTTGCTTGCGTAGTATATTGGCCATTGGACCTTTTCCTCTTCCCGAACTAAGGCGGCACTGACTGCGAACTGAGAGACGGACAGGTACAGAAGCAGGATCTCCTGCGAAAGAGGCTTGGACAGGAGAGGTGGCTTCCCGAGGTGTTCTTTTATACTTTAGAATGCATGTTCGCACTCGGGAGTCCACTCAAACTTCTTATTGGCCTTCAGAACGTTGAAGAATGGTAAACAGCGATCTGTTAACCTCAATATGAAGCGACTTAGTGCCACTATTCTCCCATTAAGGCTCATGACCTGCTTTTTGTTGGTTGAGATTTTCATATCGAGGAGAGCTTGGATCTTTTCGGGGTTGATCTCTATTCCCCATTGGTTAACCATGTATCCTAGGAACTTGCCTGAGGATACTCCGAACGAACACTTGAGGGGATTCAGTTTCATTCTGTACAGTCGGAGGATATCAAACATCTCAGCGAGATATGCTATGTGATCTGCAACGACATGGGATTTGACCAGTATGTCGTCTACATAGACCTCCATTGGCTTACCGATCTGGTCAGAGAACATTTGGTTAACCAATAGCTGGTAGGTTGCGCCAACGTTCTTGAGGTCGAAGGGCATAACTTTATAGCAATACAATCCTCGATCTGTAATAAAAGATGCATGCTTTTTGTCTAGTGTGTACATCAAAATTTGATTATATCCCGAGTACGCGTCCATAAAACTTAGCAGCTCGTGCCCCGAGGTGGCATGTACGAGCTGGTCTATCCTGGGCAGTGGGAACCTGTCTTTTAGGCACGCTTTGTTGAGGTTGTTAAAGTCGACACAGGTTCACCACTTTCCATTGGCTTTCTTTACCAGGATGGGGTTGGCAACCCAGGTCGGGTAGAGTGCTTCTCGGATGGACCCGTTTCGGAGGAGGTTATCCACCTTTAGCTTTAAGGCGGCATACCGCTCCGGATCCATCGCTCTTCTTTTCTAGCGAACTAGCTTAGTTTCGCTATCGATGTTCAACGCATGGCAAATGATATCCGGGCTGATCCCGACCATACTTGTGTGTGACCAGGCGAACACATCGATAAAATTGAAGGAGACGGGATTTTCGGAAGAGTCAGGATTAGCAGAAGGTTGGCGGTCTTCCATTATCATTATGTGCATTAGAGCTTTATCCTTAGATAAAGGACAATGAGGCTTAGGAGATGGAGGATCTGAGTGACTGGAAGAGAAAGAGTCAGGAATATCAGCGGATGGGGTCCGCGATTTAGCAGAATACTTTTCTCTCTTCTTTTGTTCTCGTTCTAGCTTGATCTTTTCATCACGTTCTTTACGGAGCTTGGCATATAATTGTTCAGTGTTGCCAAAAGCTTGAACAGCACCAGAAGGTATATGAGATGAGACCAATGGTTGGCTAATTTTTGGGAAAGGGGAAAAAGAAGGTTGTGGCCATGCTGTTGTGGAATCAAAAGGGTTTGGTACTAATGACATTTCAGGGAAAGGCTGTGGTTGTCTGAGTTTTTGCTTAAGATATTCCTGCTGAAGCGATGCCATTTGGGTTTTTAGTGACTTCATTTCTGCCTCCTTTTGGAGAAACTGAGCTGAATAGCCATGAGAGCTACTGACAATATGCATTAATTCCTGATGGAGCTGATCAATCCAGTGTTGGAGATGATCAATTTGTTTTTGTAGCCGAGAAATCAGCATAGTTTGGTTCTGAGACTGAGAGTCCACCTGATGAGCTACTAAATCCAGTTTTTGTTCAAGTATGGTCATGGTTTTGTTTTGGGCTAAAGCATTTTCAGTTTGCCAATTGAGAACGGCTTCAGCTTGCGAGAGTTTAGGTGTGGATCCATCAGGCTGTATAGCTTTGGAAGGAACAACTCTCGGTTGTTGAGTGGCAGTTTCCTGAAGAGAAGGAAAATTTGTATCATAATTGAAATGTTGTCCTGTCTTTGAGAGCTCAGGGGATTGGATCATCATAACGGACTGAACAGGGGGAGTACGAGCAAGGGGTGAATGGGTTGGTTTATGTTCTTTTGCAATCCACCGCAGAGACTGTTGATAACATGGTAAAGGCTGTCTGAAATAAGGTGATTTTGCAGGTTTGGATAGTTTTAAAGGTGATTTGGGTTGAGGTTGAGGTTTCGGAGGGATGTCCCATGAGGGATTACTAGATGGTGAATCATTTTAGGAAGCTGATCAGCTTGGAGGCGAGCTGGGGGTTGAGATTGCTCCCAATCCTTAATACTTGGCTCGACTCCTTCTGGTTGACTGATACTTCAGATAAATCCTCAACCGGCCCGCTGGAAAGGCTTTCCTGAATCTGAGGATCCATATTGTCCTCGGCTGGACCTGGCTGTGGCTCGATTCGGCTAATCGTCATAGCCTGTCGGGGAATGCCACACGAGATACCCTTCTCTTTACACGCCATCTGCACTGCTTTTACATAGCAGTCGTGAGATACGTTCTGCGATCCGTTGACTTCCCCTATCCTCGTCGGGGTGGGAAACTTCATCTTGAGATGGTATATAGAAGTGATTGCCTTGAAGCTTCTTAGTAGAGGTCGCCCAAAGATTCCATTGAAGGCAGATGGGCAATCCACGACCAGGAATTCAGTGACTTTAGTCACTTCGTCATAGTCACCCAACGTGACTGGAAGTTGGATCGTTCCTTTGGGGATCAGGTGGTCCCCTATAAAACCATATAAAGGGATCGAGGCGGGCTTCAGGTCAGCCTTGTCCAAGTTCATTCTTTCGAAAGCACTCTGGAACAGGATGTTTATAGCACTTTCATTGTCCACTAGCATCCTACAGACGTTATGGTGCCCTATGAGGGGCGTGATCACAAGTGCGTCGTCATGAGGATGATACAGATGGGCTGCATCCTTTTCGAATAAGGCAATTGGCTCCTTCTTCCGAACCTTTTGTGGTCGCTGCGACGCATTCATCACACTGATTGTGTCGTGATGAGCTGTGCGAGCATATCTTTCCTGGGCACCCTGCGTGTTCCCCGTGAGGTGCAGCCCCTCAAAGATCAGGTTGACACTGCAATACCCTAAGCGATCACGACGCTTCTTTATCTGCTCCCCCTGACTTTTCTCTTACGCAAAAGCAGAATCGTCAATATACTCCTTGAAATGCCCCTTCTTGATGAGCTCTTCGATTGCCTGCTTGAGAGCTCGGCACTCATGGATTTGATGCCCGTTATTCCAATGGAAGCGACAGTACTTTTTATTATTTCTGGCTGTCGCAAGAGTTTTCATGGGCTCAAGCTCTCCGAGCAGGCTGGCTTCTTCGGATTTATCGAGAATAGCCGATGCAGATGCATTCAAAGGCGTATATTGGTCTCTATCGCGAACGCGACGAGGGACAAGAGCATAGGACTTTTTAGGCTCATAGCGAGGTTTATTTTCTTTTCGCTGATCGTCAGCGGCCCTTCCGTGATCAGCTCTTCTACTTTTCCCTCGTCCAGACATACTGCCTGAAGCGCAGGGGTCACAACAGCGGAGTGTCGCCAATGAATTTTTAATCCAGAGGTATTTCTCCGCAAGGTTATAGATTTCGGTGAGGGAAACATCGTCCTCAGCCTGTAGTTCTTTCCACAGGTCGGTCTATGGACAGACTCCCGCAATGATGAGGGTTTGAACAGACTCTTCGGGAATATGAGCCACCTTGTTGAGTTCTCTGTGGAAACGGTCAATGTAGGACTGGAGGATTCGTCCCTTTCTTGTCTTATATTGCTGAGGTAGCTCAAAGGCATTGAAAATTTTCGGTTTGCTTGGAAATGCCTTAGGAACGTCACGCTCATCTGAGGCCACGAACTGATCGATCCCGCTGGGAGCGATCAGAGCCACCGTTTGGCATGAGAGGTCAAAGTCACTGCCAAACAACGACAATTTGCTAGATCCGAGACCTGGTAAATCTTCATCAGGTCATTGAATTCATATAAATTATCCTGCGGATCAGCATTTCCATCGAATGCCCGCATGTCGAGCATCCTGAATTCCGGTAGGAGTGGAGTGGCTAGCACTTCAGGAGAGAAGGGGGACGCAGATGCGACCTGCCCTTGCTCATTTTGCTAAGCTCTTAGTTGGTCTAGAGCTCGCTACAGCTCCTCAATTTGTGGCAATGGAGCCACTTAGGGATTACTTTCACCCATGCGAGTTCGACCCTCGCGATTACGGTTGAGAAAGTCCAGAGGTTTGGGTTCCTTTTCACCTTGGTCGACAGTCCCAGCCACTCTCGACACACCCTGGCTAAAGGCGTGTGATGGCGATGAATGGTGCAGGGTATTTTCACAACCTTCGCGGTGGTAAGAACCGCCCCGCGAAGTGTGGAAACCTCTCGCACGATGACAATCTGGATCGTTTCACTAGCGGTGGTAAGAATCACCTTACCTAGTGCTTTTCCTAGGGTGCACCTGCAACGTGGCATAGGACAGCTTAGGATGTATCCTTTCACCGAGTCTTAACGAGACTGGTATTCTGCTTGGGACACGGTCGGTGTTCACTGGCCCTTTGGAGCCCGTAGGCCCCTTTTTTGCCATTTGCTTACCCTTTCGTCTATGCGCTGCAGTGCTCGCAGCACGGGCTATCTCCCTTTGCCGCGCTTTCGCCCGACCTACAAGCGTTTTTGGCGGTTACACCGCCCCAACTGACTTGGATGGCATGCTCTAGTCCAAACGATCCAACATTCGGTTAACCATTTAGAGAGTACTATCAAACCTCTCCAGGTAACTTCTAATGGCAGGGTCAAGTTGTGAACTTGATGGGATATCCCCTGCAGCGCCTTGCGGAACTGAGGGTATTTTGGAAGAGGTACCCCAGACTTGGGCGGTTCTTTCAGCACCCTGGTTGGTTTGCTCAGGTTCAGGTTGGCGGGCCATTTGTTGTTGTAGGACCAGTGGGTTAGAGATTCACCTGATGAAGGATAAACACTAAATCAGGCCCTCCTTCTAGCGCCAAACTGTTGATGCGTGATCTTTGCACCAACTAAACGCATATGTGAAATGCTGAGCTGGCCCAGAAGACACACGTGAATATAAAAGATAATGAGAGTAAATGCAATGAGACAAGTGTTTTTAAAGTGGTTCGGATGCTAAGGAAGCAAGTCTTACGTCCACTGTTATATTATTAATGATAGAGGTCAGGTCGCATGAGCTGACCCTGACTGACTTACAAATGATGGTACAAGAAAGAGAAAGCTTTCGTATTACAAAGAGAATAGCTAATCAGGAGTAAAATGTGCGAATCCCTTGAATGAGAGAGGAGCTCTTAATTTATCATGGGATGGATCAAGGCAATCATCACTAAATCTGTGAGTTGGTGGGATTATCAATGCAGATCCCTCTTTATGTCACATTGCCCACCTTCTATAGATATTTGCGCGATTTGGAGCAGGGATTGGATACGTGGGATCACCACAGCTCCTGGCTGGCCTGGCGCACGCCCACTATTCTAACAAAAGCAAGCTGCGGGTGTACCCATGCTCTGACTTTTTCAGGCTGACTGGACCTTACGTCAGCCCTATATTTTTCAGGCATAACAAAATACATGGTGAAATTTAACTCCAACAAAATAAAATAAAATGCCCTGAAATAAATATGTGAATGATGTGTAGGCAGATAGGATTCCTTCACTCTTCACTATATGAACAAAAGTACGAAAAAATAGATGAATCCTTTGGATCATTTTTGCTTATCTCACCAATTGAATCTTATCCATTATTTTACGTAGAGCCTCATTCTTATTTTCCTTATCTCACCACATGGAAACTTATCCATTTCTCTATGTAGAGGCATATTCTTCAAAGAGAAAACTTATATGAGAAATTCTCACCATTTCATTATACTGATGTGTTAAGACCATCCAAAATATATTAGCATATGTTGTTAATTAATCGTAAAACTTATTTTTTTAATCACAATTTATTTTCTCTTTTTAACTATTAAACAAATTAGATTTTTATTCCACTTCTACTTTCTCTCATCTTTACCCCAATTGCCTTTTTGTTTTTTGTTTTCCATCAATTTTGCATTTGCCGTCAATTTGCCTTTCTTCTTCAATTCACTCGTCAACTCACCCGCATCCATCTCTACTTCCAGTTTTTCTCTCATCTTCTTACCATTGCCGATCAATTTACTATTCTAAAACAATTTTCCATTTGCCGTTTGTTGCTTAAGTTCATCATTCTCTATCAAGTCGCCAATGGTCGTTAACTCTCTGAAGCCGTCAATCTTGCAATATCTCTTTATCCAACCAATTATAACATTTGAAGTTCTTCTTTACAATATTCTTTTACACTGGCTCCATAAGGACTAATCTAATTCTGATTAAGCCTAACTCATTGATGCAACGAGTTAGTGTGAATAAACAAGGTTAGCACTTGACTACACCTTTAGAACTGATAACACAAGTCTCAATTCAGAAACTTAAACTTTGAAATCTAAAGAAAAATCTTAATAATGTATTAAATTCATCCAAAGTGAAAAATAAGTTTATATAGGGTGACAACCAACCCTAACAAGACTCCTAATAATAAAAGGAAACAAAAACAAAATTAATTAAAACAAGAAAACCCGAAATAAAATAGGAAAAAACGCACAAATAACTAAAAAAAACCTTAAACATATCAAAACGGTGGATTTTGACCTTGAAAACGACCTCCAACATAAAAAAGTAGTTTCCATGTCGACGGACTCAAAATAAGCTTTCCAATAGTATCTTACAGGCACCGTAACTCTTTCCGGATCAAAAGTTATAACCGTTTGAATGAAGCATGCTCATTTCGGGCCTTTGAGCTTTACGCATGAACTTCTGACATTCAACCCATTTCATGAATTCATTCACCAGACGTTCTACATCACTCATTAAGGATTGATCTAATTTTAGTTATGTTTACTCATTAAGGACTGATCTATTCTGATTCTTAATCAACGAATAAGCCTTAGTCAGCGTTACATTAGACTTGGAGTAAAAATTTATTGGGAAGAAAAATTAGCAAATATCAAGACGAAGAAGACATGGTAAAATGAAGTTACAATAATAATAATAAAAAAAAAAATTCCAACTAAGGACTCATGTTGATATATTATTGGATGGTTTCACGACATCAGTATGATGAGGTAGTGAAAATGTCTCATGTAATTTTTTCTCGTTCTTTAAGATATCCTCATCCTTTCGGATTTCTATCATCTATCACCCCTGAGAGATTAGAAAGTTTAAACACACCTATGGGTTTTTGAAAGTATTATGTGTCTCCCTAGATTATCATTTGTCCCCCTAATAAAGTTACAATAATAGTGAGACGATTAATTGATGTTTATCGCGATACTACACACTACTGATATGATGAGGAGCCTACGGGTCACACACTTAGAAGATAGTTTAAGAATCAATTTGTGAGAATGTTATTTTCGTCTTTTAGGACAAAATGGTATTTTGGTAATCTCACAGTGCAATTAAATTTGTTAAGGTTGTTGCCTATATTTAATTTTAATATTAAAATTAAATTAGTGAGATTATATTTAAATATATCTATGTATATATTTAAATGAATTATTATTATTAATTGAATGTTAATATATTATTATATATTAATTGATTTTAATTATAATAATANAATATTTAATGGACTTCGAAGATTAGTTGAGATGTGCGCAAGTTAGTCCAAACACTTCAATTACCAAATACATATATATATATATATATATATATATATATGTATTACATGTGAAATGTCCGAATGATACAAATCCTTAGAAGATCAAAATCATCAAGTATTCCCTACATAGGTAATATTAACTGGGTAATAAAATTACATAGTAGGCATGTTGAACGCCTCCGTTGAATATCATGTGATGGTATTAATGTGGGTGATTATAAAAAGTTATATCACTAGGGCATTAGCATGGATAAGCGGTTAGTGAATTGTTTATCGAATATGGTCATTTATGATGAATCACATGGACATTTAAATGTTGGGATTCATGCATTTTGGACATAGAAATGGTGTAAAATGGATGAACAAGATAATGGATGCAAGGTAGAAAACAAACATAACATCAATGACAATTTTTTTTTTTTCAAAAAAAGAAGTATATTACCTACTCCTTTGCTATTAAATGCTTGATGTTGAAACTTGGAGTCTAGATTCTTCAAAAGATAATGAAGAAACTCAAAATGTAATCCACCCAAGCCAAAGATGAGAGAGAGCTGAGAGAGTGGGAGAGTGCCTTTTGTTTTCAATTGTTGCAAATTGAATGAAAATGGTATAACACTTGGTTTATATACCATGGGCACAAAGTGTAATTTTAAATTGTCTTGGGAGGTCCTTAAACAATTTAAAATTAATCTTGGGAAAGAGCATTTATGTCAAGTCCTTGGTTTTATGGTTAATTCATAATTAGCCCAATTTTAATCCTATTAATTATTCTAACTCTTTAGAATAAAACCAATGCACTTTTGTCCCCATCATTGAATCCAATTCAATAATAATATTTAATAAATCCTTATTACCCTTGGTTAGTGTAGCTATCCATGGATAATCATTTCTCACCAATACACTATTTCGGATGCAACTGTTTACGTTTGAACATCATTAATCCGATCAATGATATATATTGCTCTCTCTTCTTGAGTTTGGTTTTATGTGTGACCATTTTTGTTCACTGTGATCTAGCCATGGGCCCAATATCAGATTCAGATATGTTTCATTATAACTCTTTATAATCGAAACTCGCACTGATTATGGTAGACTTCTAGCAATGTTCCATAATCCCTAAACCACAATGAAGTGTAAACTCCAATGAACATATTCCGATCGTACGTATCGTGTAGTAAAATCCCTTTGTTATCTAATTCTGATTAAGAATGGTTCATGGTATGTCAAAACCCTTAACTTAATCTTTAATCGAATTGTCAATCAATACAATGGAATGCGTCAACATGAAACTACTTTTCATCTGACATTCATTATACTCTGGCTAGAGATTTCCTTTTTCCAATGTTTATTGACATTCGTCTGGAAACTCGAGATTGGACTATTTTGAGTTAACGAATCCCATCTTGACCATCACTTGTCCTCGCACATGAATAACATATGACCAAACCAGCTTATTACACAAGACATGATTAGTCTCGTGCTTATACACCATATGAAACATATGCATCTTATGTTGAATTCAACCGTGATGTCTTAGGTCTAAGGATCAGTGGTACACTAGCACGATGATCCTACGATGCATCATTGACCACGTCCATGTGATTCATCATAATTGGTCGTTTTCAATAAATAGTTCATTAACCGTTTATCCATGCTAATGTCTTAGTGACATACCTCTTATAATCACCCACACTAATACCATCACATGATATTCAATGGAGGCATTTAGCATGCCTACTATGCAATGTTATTGCCCAATTAACATTACTTGTGTAGGGAATTCTTCGATGATCTGATCTTTTGAAGATCCATGTCATCCGGACATTTCACATGCAATATTAATTATAACATAAATGAAGCAGTAAATCAACATGTGAAATAAGAACACTTTCTTTTATTCATAATACATTTACAAGATATAATGTTCTTAAACCGACAACACGATTGGTTCTTAGGGCATACACTAACATTAAAATGTAGTTAATGACGCATCATAAGATCATACTAGTGCATTATTAATCCTTGGACCTAAGATATCATGGTTGGATTTTGCATAAATGTGTATGGTGTATAAACACAAGGTTAATCATGTCATATATTAATAAGCTGATTTGGCCATATGTTGTTTATGTATGAAGACAAGTGATAGTCAAGATGGGATCCGTTAACTTAATATAGATTGATATCAAGTTCCTAGACAAATGTCAAGATACATTGGAAAAGGGAAATCTTCGACCGGGGTATATAAAATGTTACCTGAAAGGTTGTTCCATGGTGACACGTTCCATATGTATTGATTGTCAATTTGATATAAAATTAAGACAAGGATTTTGACATACTATGAATCCATTCTTAATTGGGATTAGACAACGAAAATGATTTGATTACACATCGCGTATGATTATAAAAGGGCTCGTTGGAGAATATATTCATTGTGACTTAGGGGTTATGGAGCATTGCTAGATGCCTACCATGATCGGTGTGAGTTTCAGTCATAAAGAGTTATGATGAAAACATATCGGAATAGACTATGATATTGAGCCCACGGCTAGGCCGCAATGAACCTAAGAGGTTATGCATAAAAACTAAGGAGAATTGAGAAATAGCCAAAGAGAGTTGATTATCCAAGATTAGCTGGCACCTACCAAGGGTAATAAAATTATTTATATTATTATCATTGAATTAGATTCAATGGAGGGTTATATTAGTTATTATGACTAATTTAAGAGTTCAACTGCTAATTAGAATTAAATAGAATTCCAATTCATAATTAATCATTTTCTTTATGTTAAATTGAATTTAACAATGGGTTGTAATTGTAAATATATTAACAATTTAGGGGTTAAATTGTTAATTGTGATTAAATGTTAATCAAATGTTACTATTTAAAAAAGTTTGATAACTTCACGATAATTATGAAATTATTTACAATTCCAAAATAATTATGGAATTGTTTAAGGAAGTCCCAAACAATTATTGAATTGTTTACAAGGCTGCATAGATAAAGAAAATGATATATCATTTTTAAAGAAGAGATCAAAAATTTCTAAAAATCATAAATGTCTCTCTTGGCCTAATTCTTCTTTTATCTTAGTATGGATATTCTTTTGTTTAATTTCTCTTGAAATTAAAAGTCTCCAAGGTTGCTAAAGATTTAAGGTAACAATTTATACCTTACTTGTTTTCAATTTGATTGATTTTTTTTTTTTTTTAAAATACTAATATATATATTATAGTATCACATGCATTATTATCCATGCATTCCAACTTTCAGCTCTTACTCAGTAAACCCTTATTGAGACACTTTCAAGGGTTTGAACATCTATTCTCAATCTTATCCCCTTTCTTTAGCGATGGGAAATATCACAATAACAAAATAATCCACATATTCTATTATACTGAAATTACATAAATTAATACTGAGGTAGCATTTAATTACCTTCATGTTTTATTAAACCTCTTCTTGTATTGTACCCATTTATTGATGCTGGAAATTTTCTCTCTTTCTTTAATCTGTTTTTTTTTTAATTAGGGTATTCGGATTAATTTATGCACATTTTGATTAATTCTTCGAGATTTTAAAATTAACGATTAAATAAGTCTTTAATAATTACTCCTATTAAGAATTAAAATAGATTAAACTAATAAAAAATCTTTTAAAATAATATATTTAAGAGTTATAATTAACTGTTTATCATAAATAGTGGTTTCTTTCTTTAATAAATAGGTACAGATCAAAACAGTATCAGTACTTGATTTTCAGTGATCACATTATTACAAGCCAATAAAGCCATTGAATATGGTGGATTTTCTGAACGAAGATAAGATAAAGCCATTAATGCCACTGTATAAAGTAGATTTCTTGAAGGAAGATAAGATATTACTATGATCATCAAATATTAAGTGTTGGGTTTGTTGTTGGGTGAAAAACTATTGTAATAATCTACTTTATTCAATGGCATGACAAGTTTGAGGTGGCTTATTCTGCAGATCAAGTTTGTCAGCTGTCAGCATGACAGACTGAACTGTTGTTGATCATGATCCTTCAGAGCAACACATTAACCCTGCTGGTTAATTCCAATTCCATTTGTTTTGCAATGATGGTGAAGAGCATGTCCCTATTATTGCCAGTGAAGTTTGCGGGGAAAATTGTTTCTCATCTTCAATTTTGAGGTAGTCATGCTAGCAAAATCTCTTCATGACACCAACCTTTTTTATCAAATGTTGTGTGAAATATAACTAGTTAACATTCTGTTTTAATGCCAAGAAATACACTGAAAGAATAAAGCAATTTAGGTGCTAGAAATCAATGCCTTTTAGTTCTGATGGAGTTATGGATATGTTGTCTTTTAGATTAACACATCTTCTGGGCAGTTAAGTTCATGCTTTAATCTGTAGTCAAATGAATTATTTCTCCAATAACATAACAAAAATTGCATTTAGGAATATTGCTCCGACCAATGTCAAGTCATAATAAAATACATAACAAGAACCTTATAAAAATCACTCTTCCTGGACTCATAATTTTTCACTAATTACTTGAAGTCCCTAACACGACTCTTACTGTAAATAACCCTTGCGCCATTGCATATCTATAATGACAACCTTGTAACAATCACTCTCACCAAACACAAAAAATCACTCACTTATTATTGGCGATCCAGAAAAAAATTTCTTATAATAAGAACCATAATATTTATCTAACAGAAATGTTAAAGTAGGTGCCCTAAAGCCAATCAATTATTGTAAAATTGACTCTGTAATAAATGTTTATTTATCAATAAAAGGCATATTCTACTATATCACGTAAATCATATTATATGTATTGATATATGTCCTTAGGATGGTAGAACAATGACAAAGGTATCAAGTGTTTCAAATCTTGATAGTGAAAACCATATAATCACATATGGTAGTCTTTCTAGAAACGTCTGTGACCCCAATATTATTCTGACCAAGGACACAGATAATACGGTAAGGCTTTCATAGTGTTGAACGACCCTGTCGAAAGGCAGTGACTGATCTCACTTGTCAAGATTGTTTGCCGACAACCTGGTGCAACGCATGGGTGCTTGCTAGAGGCAAGTTTACTCGACAAACCCACAAGAGGATTCCATATGGATGGTAACCCCAATGTCTATGGAATATATCCTTTAACGGATGGTGGTGCATGTGATCCTTAGACTTGAGATCACCGGAGCGCCTTGTGCACCAATTGGTGTAGTTTGACACTAGCCCAACGTAGTTCTATTCAGAGCTATCAATACAGTAGTGATTGGCTACATTGAGAAGTGTATTGAGACTATGGTGGATCGACAAAGGATTCATCACTCCTAGGTATAGGAGAAGTTATCGCAATGGGTGATTCACTAAATGGCAATGACACTAAATCTCTGGCCACAGTGGGATTGAGTTGATGCTCGATCCAATTTAATATTCCTGTCATTGTTCCAGTAACTGAATACAAACATGTCGAGGATATCTAAGGTTGACACTATTTCTGTACCTCAGTCTCGATGAGATAACAGTTGATGAAAAGATTTGATTGCACAGTAACCATATCGTTGACAGGCTACGGTTTCGCTGAATCCGAATCTATCAGGTGGCCATAATGCCTCGCTAGAGGCCAATCTTGGTCTGTGTGTAGTGAGATAATTAATTGGTGTTTATCGCGATACTACACACTACCGATATGATGAGGAGCCTACGGGTCACACACTTAGAAGATAATTTAAGAATCAATTTGTGAGAAGGCTATTTTCATCTTTTAGGACGAAATGGTATTTTGGTAATCTCACAGTGCAATTAAATTTGTTAAGGTTGTTGCCTATATTTAATTTTAATATTAAAATTAAATTAGTGAGATTATATTTAAATATATCTATGTATATATTTAAATGAATTATTATTATTAATTGAATGTTAATCTATTATTATATATTAATTAATTTTAATTATAATAATAATTAATTAATTAAAATACCATAAAGGGTGTGTTTGGTTGCAAGGGTGAACTAGGGTTGGAGCCCATGGCTATTCCTAAGTGGAATAGAGTTTTAATTTTTGCTCTATATAAGTGCAACTTAAACAAAACCATAGTGGAATTATTCATTCAATTAAAACCCTAGCCACCCTATCTCTCTCTCTCTCAAGAAGAAAGCTTTTCTTTTTCTTCTTTCTTGATTCTTGAAGCCCTTGATTGTTCTAGCAAAATAATCAAGGGTTCTGCAGATTATCTTCGTGTGGACTTCCGTGAGTGCAATCCTACTTTGGATAGATTGGCAAAAAATCAGGTGAACAGTAGATGGTGAATAGTAACCATGAATGATAACCGTGAACAGTGTTCCTATCCGAAATCAGAGATATTCGAAGGAGCCTCCAAACGTACGTATGTATTCTAATCCTTGAATGGATTTACTTAATAGATTTTTGCTTATAAACAAGTAAATGGTATAATCTATACTCGGATCTAGACAAAGAAAGGTAATTGATTTACCGATTGAATTTTTGTTTTCCGCTGCGTATGTAGATCAATTACTTACAAGAAACCACCACTAGGTGGCCTAATGGTAAAAGAGCAAAAGGAGTTCCATAAGCTTCTTAGTTCAAGTCTCCCCAAGTATTAATATGGCTCTTTCCGGGCCAGCAGTTCCAAAGTCCCAGGGGATTAGTTGAGGTGTGTACAAACTGGTCTGAATACCCCCGATGATAAAAAAAAAAAAAAAAAAGTAATAATAATTTATCTGACGGAAACCTGATTTGAGAGTAATAGGCTTTTCTGCCAAATCTTAGAATTGTCACTATAAGAAACCTTAGTCGAGGCACTTTAAAGGGTTTGAAAATCTATTCCTCATCTTATCCCCTTTCTAAAGTGATTGGAATCTCATAGATATAGTGTTATGAAATATGCCCAAGATCTATGAAAAGTGTGATGCAAAAAGGTCAAATAACAACCGAGAAATATAAAACAAGTGACACAAAGAATTTACGTGGAAACCTAAATTGGGAAAAAACCATGGGCAGAGGATGGAGAATAATCCATTATAGTGAAAGTCTGATTACAAATATACTCTCTCTTTCTCAATAAATTTCAGGAAGAAAAAGAATAAAGAATAGTTTCTCACCAATGACATTAGGGAGTTTATATACTAAAACCTTAAGTCCTTAAGAATACAAAAATGCCCTTACTAAACACAAAAACAGATAAGGGCATTATAAAAGGAATTTGTGTCACACATTAACAATCTCCACCTTAACATTGATTTGAAACCATTAACAAGAGTGACTTGATTCTCCACCTCTTCCACAAAACCCCTTAATGGTTATTTTCAACACTTGATGCCAATTAAGTTCAAGCAATGCTTGAACTTACTAATGGGCAAAGGCTTGGTGAGCATATAAACTAGATTGTCTGCATTACTAATCTTCTGGATGAAAATCTCTCCTTTAGCAAACAAATCCCGAACAAAGTTAGATCTGACATTAATATGCTTGGTTCTCTCATGATACATCTGATCCTTAATTATGTGAATTGTACTTTGACTATCACAATGAAGTATAATAGAAATAGACTTGAAAACGATTTCACTACCTAAATTTCTGAGCCAAATTGCCTCCTTGACTGCCTCTACAATGGACATATATTATGCCTCTATGGTAGACTGAGCAACTGAAGAATGGAGGGCAACTTTCCAACTAATAGCACATCCTCCCATGGTGAACACGTATCCTATCAATTATCTTCTCTTATTAAGATCTCCTGCATAGTTTGAGTCCACACAACCTGTCAACCTATCACACTCCTACCATACTCCAAACATGCATATGTGGTGCCTACCAAGTATCTAAGGATCCACTTGACTGCCTCCCAATATTGTTTGCCTGGATTAGTCAAATATCTGCTTACAACACTAACAACTTGTATAATACCTGGTCTGGTACATACCACCAAATACATAATGCTCCCAACTACACTTGCATATGGAATCCGTGACATGTGACTTATGTCCTTATTTGTGGTAGGACACAAGTCTACTGACAATTTAAAGTGAGTTGCAAGAGGAGTAGACACTGGCTTGGCCCTTTTCATGCCAAACCTACTTAATACACTTTCTGCGAAAGCCTTCTGTGAAAGATACAACGTGCCATTATGTTTGTCTATGACGATCTCCATCCCAAGAATTCTTTTGGCAGCTCCCAAGTCCTTCATATCAAACTCAGAACTCAACTATTGTTTCACCTTCTTGATTTTAGTCTTGTTAAATGTTACAACTAACATATTATCCACATAAAGCAATAGGTAAATATTAGTACCATCTGGAAGCCTCTTGAAATAAACACAATTATCATAACTGGATCTCTTAAACTCAATATTCCCCATGATAGAATCAAATTGTTTATACCACTGTCTGGGTGACTGCTTAAGGCTGTACAATGACTTCTTCAGCAAACACACATGGTCTTCTTTACAAGGGACTTCATAACCTTCTGGTTGCTGCATATAAATCTGTCCTCAAGATAACCATGCAAAAATGCAGTTTTCACATCTAGTTGTTCAAGCCCAAAATCATTCGTAGCAACCAAAGACAATAAAACACGAATAGAAGTATGCTTAACAACTAGTGAGAAAACATCATTAAAATCAATGCCTTATATCCGACTATAGCCTGATGCGTGTTTCCTACAACATGCAATATGTAGCAAGTATACTAATCGCACAAGTAATATAATGATGAGTAGAGTATCGTTCCCATGAGGATAGTTAGCTAAGCACTAAGTCTACTAATGTTATCAAGTTGAAGCAAACGACTTCTTTGGATTGATGGGAGCCAATTGCAATTAAACTTAACAATAAATTTTAAACTAAAATTTAACTAAGAGTGCAATATTAAAACACGGATAATCAATTCAAGCAAAATAGGTAGGGTTTTGACTTCATTTGGATTTTATGGGTTAAACCTAACGATTACACTACAATCACATTCATACGCAATGGTTGTAAATCGAACTCACTAAGATGTTAAACATACCCTCTCGAGCTATGTTTTCCTATTCATCCTTATTAACCTTCCGCACCCAACAATTTGAAGATTAACAATTCCGAACTCATTAAGCAAAAGAATCCTACAATGATTTCATTAATTCTTGAATCTATCTCTAGCATCCAATATTATAATGGTGATTACCCAAGAAGCATAACATGACTCATTTCTCAATCTCATCATGTTCATCACAATATCCATTAAAACTCAGAGTAAACACACAACCAAAGCATACTCATATGAAAGTAAAACAATCAAACACTTAACCCATTAAAANTTTGGGAATTCCATCCATATCCTTTGATTCATTACAAACTCACCCCCATCTCAACCTATTCTCCATGAAAAATCCTTACAATTAACTCCCCACTTTTCCTGCTAATTAGGGGTAGAAAGGTCAAATTGTCCTTAAGGAAGAAAATATCTAAAACTCAATCAAACAATTAATAACAAAACCAACTCGATTAAGGGCAAAAGAGGAAACAATAACAACGTACCTCAAGCGGGGCGTTACAGTGTTTACATATCAGTAAGTAAGAAACTAGAATCTTAGAAAGAGCAGAGAAGAATAGAGAAGCTTGGAGTAAGGAAAGAAAATCCGAATCTGAGTAACGAAGGAAGAATAGAAGTTTTGTGGGTTTACTTACTAAGCAATTTAGTGCTCACTCCATTGATTTCACTATTTTTGCAAGTAATAGATGAGATGCGGTCGAGAGGAACGTCAAATAGCGGAGTAGAATGGCAGCACTGTCCGAGATTACTTTGCACCTATTTATGTACTATTATTACATGATGTAGAGATTTGTATATAAAGTAAAATTATTTTGGGCCCACTATTACATTCTTACATACATATATATTTTCTATAATATGTTTAGTGAGCTTTACTTATATTTTTCCAAAGAACTACTAGTTAGAAAGAATATTATAGCCACACAACAAAGAAGAGTAAACCAGTCCCCAAAATTCCAAAAAGAACAACGCCACAGCAGAATAAAATTATTGTCGCGGTACAACTTGGAAGTTGTAGTTTCAGTTCAATTGTGTTATGAAATATAAACCAAAAACTATGAAAGTCAAATGAAACAAGCGAAAAATATAAAACAAGTGACACAAGGATTTGCGTGGAAACCCAAATTGGGAAAAACCATGGGCAGAGGATGGAGAATAATCCAATATAATCAAAATTTGATTACTAATTTGCTCTCTCTCTCTTTCCCAATAGATTTCATCAAGAAAAAGAATAAAAATAAATAGAATGATGTCTTACCAATGACATTAGGGAGTTTATATACTAAAACCCTTAGACCTTGAGAATACAAAAATGTCATTTCTAAACATCTAAATAGATAAGGACAATATAAACAGAATTTGTGTCACACATCAACAATCTCCACCTTGACACAAATTCAAAAACATAAAAAATGAGTGACTTGATTCTCCACCTCTTCCACAAAACCCCCTTAATGTTTATTTTCAACACTTGATGCCAACTAAGCTCAAGCAATGCTTGAACTAAGTAATGGGCAAAGGCTTGGTGAGCATGTCAACTGGATTGTCTGCAATACTAATCTTTTGGATGAAAATCTCTCCCTTAGCAAACACATCCCAAACAAAGTGATATTTGACATCAATATGCTTGGCTCTCTCATGATACATATGATCCTTAGTTAAATGAATTGCACTTTGACTATCACAATGAAGTATGATAGAAATATACTTGAAAGTAATTTCACTGACTAAATGTCTAAGCCAAATTGCCTCCTTGACTGCCTCTACAATAGCCATATATTCTGCCTCTATGGTAGACTGGGCAACTGTAGATTGGAGGGTAGCTTTCCAACTCATAGCACATCCTCCCATGGTAAACACATATCCTGTCAATGATCTTCTCTTATCAAGATCTCCTGCATAGTCTGAGTCCACAAAACCTGTCAACCTGTCACCACTCCTACCATACTTTAAACATGCATCTTTGGTGCCTGCCAAGTATCTGAGGATCCACTTGATTGCCTCCCAATGTTGTTTGCCTGGATTAGCTAAATATTTGCTTACAACACTAACAGCTTGTGCAATATCTGGTCTAGTACATACCATCAAATACATAATGCTCCCAACTACACTTGCATATGGAATCCGTGACATGTGACTCATGTCCTTATCTGTGGTAAGACACAAGTCTGCTGACAATTTAAAGTGAGCTGCAAGAGGAGTAGACACTGGCTTAGCTCTTTTCATGCCAAACCTATTTAATACCTTTTTCTGCGAAAGCCTTCTGTGAAACATACATTATTTTGTCTCTGATGAACTCCATTCCAAGAATTCTTTTGGTAGTTCCCAAGTCTATCATATCAAACTCAAAATTCAGCTATTGTTTCACCTTCTTGATTCCAGTCCTGTTAGATGCTGCAACTAACATATCATCCACATAAAGCAATAGGTACTTATTAGTACCATCTGGAAGCCTCTTGAAATACACACAATTATCATAACTGAATCTCTTAAACTCAATCCCATGATAGAATCGAATCTTTTATACCACTATCTAGGCGACTACTTAAGGCCATACAATGACTTCTTTAGCAAACACACATGGTCTTCTTTACCTGGGACTTCATAACCTTCTGGTTGTTGCATATAAATCTGCTCCTCAAGATCACCATGCAAAAATGCAGTTTTCAGATCTAGTTGTTTTAGCTCAAAATCATTCATAGCAACCAAAGATAATAAAACACGAATAGAAGTATGCTTAACAACTGGTGAGAAAACATCATTAAAATCAATACCTTGTATCTGATTGTAGCCTTTTAGCCACTAACCTGGCCTTGAATTTGACATCTGTGGCACTTGAATTATCAATCTTCCTTTTATAAACCCACTTGCAGCCAACAATCTTCTTCTTCTTAGGAGGCTTTACAAGTGTCCATGTTTGATTCTTCTACAGGGACTGAATTTCTTCTTGCATAGTTAAAATCTAACTCGTAGCATTTTCAAAAGATATGGCTTCTTTGTAGCCTCCAGGTTCACTGTATTCCACCTCTTCGGCTATGGCAAGGCAATAAGCAAAATTTGAATAGCCATACTTCTCTGGTGGTTTGATGGTTCTTCTGGGTCTATCTCTAGCAAGGCTATAAGATTGCTCTTGTTGATCTTCCTGAATCTCCTCTGACTTTTCTGAGCTTTCTTCATCAACTTGATGATCACTCTAAGTTGGAATAGAACTAGGAGATTGTGTAGGTTGAGCAACAACTTCAAACTCCACCTATTCTTGATCTTTCTCCTTGACTTGAACATGTGTCTTTCTTGACTTTTCTCCTTTATCTTTGATCATGGAAGACTCGTCAAATGCCACATCTCTGCTAATTAAGAAGATATTGTGATCTGGATACCATAATTTGTATCCCTTCACACTAGATAAATACCCAAGGAACACACACTTCTTTGCTCTTGGTTCAAGCTTTTCTTCATTTACATGAGCATATGCAAGACAACCAAAAACTCTCAATATAGAGTAATCAGTGGGCTTATCAGACCATACCTCTTTTATAGTCTTACACTCAATGGATGTGTTTGGAGAGCAGTTAGCTAGCCAAACTACTGCGTTTACTGCTTCAGCCCAAAACCCCTTCCCCAAGCCTACATTTGAAAGCATACATCGAGCTTTCCCAAGTAGTGTTCTATTCATCCTTTCTACAACTCCATTTTGCTATGGAGTTCCTACAACAGTTCTATGTCTTACAATGCCTTCATTTCTACAGAGCTCATTGAACTTTTCATTACAAAACTCAAGCCCGTTGTCTGTTCTAAGCCTCTTGATGTGTTTACATGTTTGCTTTTCAACTAAAGTCCTCCACTGCTTGAAGGTTTCAAACACTTGACTCTTCTCCTTCTAAAATATGCCCAAACTCTTCTAGAGAAATCATCAATGAAAATGAGCATGTACTTAGCTTTGAAAAACCATGAAGAGGTGGCGAAAAAATGATGGAAAGCATGTAAAAAAGACATGTAAGATATGGATTATAGGATTCAAAACTTTAAATAAAGCATAAATTAACATTATACCTTCTCCTTAAAGCTTAGGTTTGATGAAGCCAAGACTCAAAGCTATGAACCCTCCACACTTTAACACCACCTTGAGAGAAAGAGAGGGTGGCCGAACCTAAGAGAAAGTTTGTGTTTTTCTTTTGATTGAACAATGAACAACTTGACCTAAAATGGAACCATTTGCATTTATATATATATATATAGGTCATTTTGTAATTCCTTCTTTTCACTTGTATGCCCTAATAAAATCTTATTGTAAAAGGAGCCCAAGCATTTATTAATTTGGCCTTTGAATAATCAACATTATTCAAGGGCCCATGTAAACTACACTAGTTTAAATTAACAACACGTAAGTTTACCCTTTTTCCCTTTAACTATTAAAAGGTTATTTTAGTTCATCTCATTTATCTTAACGCTTTAAGATATAATAATTAAATCAATTAATTATTGCTTGACCATTTTAACCTTTAAAATGTCACGAATAATTTTCTATGTAAAAATTACCATAGAAATTCTGTCATCACCCTCGAAAGGTGCTAGCCCTCTTCGGATAATCATTTCTCTCTCTTATCCTTCTCTAACTTCTCAAGGCTATTGGTGTGACCATGTAGGTCTACCGTGGATTAGCCATGAGTCGGTTTCAAATGAATCCAAAAACCTGTCAAGAGGCCCAACGACTATGGTAAACATCAGGTAATGTGCCATAGTCCCTAAACCATGATGAAGAAATACTTCATCGAACCTTTTTCAAATCATATGTACCATGCAGGTAAAGTCCTTCCATTGATATATCTTGATCGAGTACAGATTCATGGAACATCAAAATCCTAAACTTGATCTTCTACCAAATCGTCGATCAATATGTCTGGAACTTGTCATCACAAACTTACTTTCGTATGACTAATAATAGACTCTGGCCAGAGATTTTGATTTTTGACATTTATCGATGTTCGTCCAGGGACCCGGATCTAGACGGAGTCAGTGATACTCCTGATCCTATATTTTTGAGTCAATGGATCATATCTTGACCATTGTTCATTTCCACATATGAACAACGCATGACCAAATAGGCTTTATCATACGAAACATGACTAGTCTATACTTATACACCGTATGAACCATACACATCTGTATCGGATCCGACTACAATGTCTTAGGTCAAAGGACTACATCGTGCACTGATATAACCAAACGATAAATCATTGTCCAAGTGATTTGTAGTTATTCGGTCAAATTCGAAAAACAGTTCACCAACCGCTAATCCATACTAATGCCCCAGTGACATGACTATCATCGCCATCTATACTTATATCAACTCATGATATCTTTCGGAAGCATCTAGTATGCCTACTATGCAATATAGTTGCCCAACTTATATTGCTTCCATAGGGAACCTTTTGATAAATTCATTTACCGATTAAATGACTCATCTAGACAATTCATATAGATACTTTATTTTAAATGCATGACTGAATAAAGGAAGCAATTTATATATATGTATTAAAGAACTCTTTCTTCTATTATTTATGATATATTGATACAAGACAAAATGCTCTGAAACTGACAATATGAAGGGTTACTAGGGCATACATTAACATTCACTAACAAGCTTTAGTACCTTTAGAAGGAACTTGAGATGGCCCCTAAAGATCTGAATGGATGTAATCTAGAGTTCCCTTTGTCTTGTGTATGGCTATGTTAAAGCTCAATCTCTTATGTTTCCCAAATACACAATGCTCGCAAAACTCCAACTTCCCTATTTGTTGTCCACACAACAAACCTCTCTTACTTAATGTTGCCATCCCTTTTTCACTCATGTGACCAAGCCTTATATGTCATAGTTTGGTGTTATCTAAATCGGATGAAGAATTGATAACAGCTATTGAACCTATAGTTGTAGATCCCTGTAGAAAATACAAAGTGTCAAATCTCTCTACCTTTATCACGGACAAAGCACCCTTTGAAACTTTGAGCACTCCATCTTCACACCTAAACTTGCAGCCATTCTTCTCTGGAGGACCCAAAGAAATCAAATTCTTCTTCAAGTCTGGAATGTGTTTAACATCAGAAAGTGTTATGATCCCCCATCATGCATCTTGATCTATATTGTGCCTATACCAGCTACCTTAAATACATGATCATTACCAAGAAACACACTTCCATTGAATGGCTAATAGGTTACAAACTAATCTCTGTTAGGAGTCGGATGTTGTGAGGCTCTTATATCCATGACCCAACTTATCTCAAATCATGTTTAGTGTCATTCACACATAGTAGTTCGCCATTATCATTATCTGCAATATTTGCTTCTTCTGACTTAGACTTATTTTCATCTGCTTTCTGCTCATTCTTCCATTTGAAACAGTCTGTCTTAATATGTCCCTTCTTCTTGCAATAATTACATGTCAAATTCCTAAGTCTAGACTTAGACCTAGACTTTCTTGAATTTGAATTTCTCTCTTTAGTTCTTCCTCTATCCACAAACAACCCAACACTCTTATTACTCCCTTCGTTAACTACCAAATTTTTATCAATCTTTTCTTTTGTTTCTAAATTTGACTTAACCTTTTCTAGGGACAGTTCATCTCTACCATAAATCATAGTGTCTCTAAAAATTTTTATATGAAGTAGGCAAAGAACATAACAGTAAAAGAGTTTGATCCTCATCCTCAATTTTCCCATCAATTTTACTTAAGTCTGTAATTATTGATGAAAATCCAGCTAGATGCGAATTTAAGGAACTACCTTCTAACATTCGCAATATGTAAAGACATTACTTTAACTATAGCCTGTTCGTGGGAGATTTTGTCTGGTACTTATTCTCCAACTTTTTCCATGCTTCTACTACTGTCTTCAATTCCAATATCTCTCTGAGTACATCGGAAGTCACTGCTAGCTGGATTGATGAAAGGGCTTTCTCATCCATATCCTCCCATTCAGCATCTATCATAGTCTCAGACTTCTTTGCCTTCTCTCGCAGTGCCTTTTTGGTACCTTCCTTTGTCAATACTGCCATCATTCTGACTTGCCATATTGCAAAGCTTGTTATACCATCAAACTTCTCAATTTCAGCCTTAGAGGATAATTCGATCATGCCGGATCTTGAAGTGTATGCCATTAAACCTGGCTCTGATACCAGTTTGTTATGAAATATACCCAAAAACTATGAAATTCAAATGAAACAAGTGAGAAATATAAAACAAGTGACACAAGGATTTACGTGGAAACCCAAATTGGGAAAAACCATAGGCAGAGGATGGAGAATAATCCACTATAATCAAAGTCTGATTACAAATCTGCTCTCTCTCTCTTTCTCAATAGATTTCAGGAAGAAAAAGAATAAAGAGGAATAGAATGATGTCTCACCAATGACATTAGGGAGTTTATATACTAAAACCCTAAGACCTTGAGAATACAAAAATGCCCTTACTAAACATTTAAATAGATAAGGACAATATAAATAGAATTTGTTAGAGTAGGTGCCCTAGAGCCAATCTATTATTGTGAGTTTGACTTTGTAATTAATGTTTATTCATCAATAAAAAGGCATATCCGTCTATATCGTGTAAATCATAGTTATATGTAATGATATATGCCCTTAGGATGGTAGAACCGTGACGAGGGTATCAAGTGTTTCAAATCTTGATAGTGAGAACCCTATGATCACATATGGTGATCATTCTAGAAATGTCCATAGCCCCATATTATTCTGATCAAGGACACGAATAATACGGTAAAGCTATCATAGCGTTGAACGACCCTGTCGAAAGGCAGTGACTGAACTCACTTGTCAAAGTTGTTTGCCGACAACCTGGTGCAAAGCATGGGTGCTTGTTGGAGGCAAGTTCATTGGACAGACCTACCAGAGGATTCATATGGATGGTAACCCCAGTGTCTATGGAATAAATCCTCTAAGAAATGGTGATGCATGTGATCCTTAGACTGGAGATCACCAGAGCGCCTTGTGCACCGATTGGTGTAGTTTGACACGTGCCCAACGTTGTTCTATTTAGAGCTATCAATACGGTAGTGATTGGCTGCATCAAGGAGTGTATCAAGACTATGGTGGATCGACAACTGATTCATCACTCCCAGGTACAGGAGAAGTTATCTTACGACACAATTCAGTGAATGGCAATGACACTAAAGTTGTGGCCACAGTGGGATTGAGTTGTTACTCAATCCAATTTATTATTCAATATTGGTCCAGTAACTGAATACATAGATATCGAGGATAACTAAGGTTGACACTATTTATGTAACTCAGTCTCGATGAGATAACAAATGATGAAAGGATTTGATTGCACGGTAACTATATTGTTGATAGGTAGCTGTTTTGCTGAATCCGAATCTATCGGGTGGCCATGATGCCTTGCTATGGGCCAATCTTGGTCTATGAGTAATGAGACGATTAATTGGTGTTAATCACGATACTACTCACTGCCGATATAATAAGGAGCTTACAGGTCACATACTTAGAAGATGATTTAAGAATCGTTTTGTGAAAGGGGTATTTTCGTCTTTTAGGATGAAAGGGTATTTTCGTAATCTCACAATGCAATTAAATTTGCTGAGGTTGTTGCCTGTATTTAATTTTAATATTAAAATTAAAATTAGTGAGATTATATTTAAATATATGTGCGCATATATTTAAATGTCTTGATGTGTTACTGTTTGCTTTCAACTAAAGTCTTCACTGCTTGAAGGTTTAAACACTTGACTTCTCTTCTGAAATATGCCACAACTCTTCTAGAGAAATCATCAATGAAAATGAGATACTTAGCTTTGAAAAACCATGAAGAGGTGGTGGGAAAATGATGGAAAGCATGTAAAAATAATGTAAGATATGGATTATAGGATTCAAAACTTAAATAAAGCTAAATTAACATATACCTTCTCCTTAAAGCTTAGGTTTGATGAAGCCAAGACTCAAAGCTATGAACCCTCCACACTTAACACCACCTTGAGAGAAAGAGAGGGTGGCCGAACCTAAGAGAAAGTTTGTGTTTTTCTTTTGATTGAACAATGAACAACTTGACCTAAAATGGACCATTGCATTTATATATATATATAGGTCATTTTGTAATTCCTTCTTTTCACTTGTGCCCTAATAAAATCTTATGTAAAAGGGCCCAAGCATTTATTAATTGGCCTTTGAATAATCAACATTATTCAAGGGCCCATGTAAACTACACTAGTTAAATTAACAACACGTAAGTTACCTTTTCTTTAACTATAAAAGGTTATTAGTTCATCTCATTTATCTTAACGCTTTAAGATATAATAATTAAATCAATAATTATGCTTGACCATTTTAACCTTTAAAATGTCACGAATAATTTCTATGTAAAAATTACCATGAAATTCTGTCATCACCCTCGAAAGGTGCTAGCCCTTTCGGATATCATTTTCTTCTTATCCTTCTCTACTTCTCAAGGCTATTGGTGTGACCATGTAGGTCTACCGTGGGATTAGCCATGAGTCGGTTTCAATGAATCCAAAAACCTGTCAAGAGGCCCAACGACTATGGTAAACATCAGGTATAGTGCATAGTCCCTAAACCATGAGAAGAAATACTTCATCGAACCTTTTTCAAATCATAGTTACCTGCAGGTAAAGTCCTTCCATTGAGATATCTTGATCGAGTACAGATTCAGGAACATCAAAATCCTAAACTTGATCTCTACCAAATCGTCGATCAATAGTCTGGAACTTTCATCACAAACTTACTTTCGTATGACTAATATAGACTCTGGCCAGAGATTTGATTTTTGACATTTATCGATGTTCGTCCAGGGACCCGGATATGACGGAGTCCGTGATACCTCTGATCCTATATTTTTGAGTCAATGGATCATATCTTGACCATTGTCATTTTCACATATGAACAACGCATGACCAAATAGGCTTTATCATAAACATGACTAGTCTATACTTATACACCGTATGAACCATACACATCGATCGGATCCGACTACAATGTCTTAGGTCAAAGGACTACATCGTGCACTGATATAACCAAACGATAAATCTGTCCAAGTGATTTGTAGTTATTCGGTCAAATTCGAAAAACAGTTCACCAACCGCTAATCCATACTAATGCCCCAGTGACATGACTATCATCGCCATCTATACTTATATCAACTCATGATATCTTGCGAAGCATCTAGTATGCCATATGCCATATAGTTGCCCAATTATATTGTTCCATAGGGAACCTTTTGATAAATTCATTTACCGATTAAATGACTCATCTAGACAATTCATATAGATACTTTATTTAAATGCATGACTGAATAAGGAAGCAATTTATATATATGTATTAAAGAACTTTCTCTATTATTTATGATATATTGATACAAGACAAATGCTCTGAAACTGACAATATGAAGGGTTACTAGGGCATACATTAACATTCACTAACAAGCTTTAGTACCTTTAGAAGGAACTTGAGATGGCCCCTAAGAGCTGAATGGATGTAATCTAGAGTTCCCTTTGTCTGTGGTATGGCTATGTAAGCTCAATCTCTTATGTTCCAAATACACAATGCTCGCAAAACTCCACTTCCCTGTTTGTTGTCCACACAACAAACCTCTCTACTAATGTTGCCATCCCTTTTTCACTCATGTGACCAAGCCTTATATGTCATAGTTCAGTGTTATCTAAATCGGATGAAGAATTGATAACAGCTGCTGAACCTATAGTTGTAGATCCCTGTAGAAAATACAAAGGTCAAATCTCTCTACTTATCACGGACAAAGCACCTTGAAACTTTGAGCACTCCATTCACACCTAAACTTGCAGCCATTCTTCTCTGGAGGACCCAAAGAAATCAAATTTCTTCAAGTCTGGAATGTGTTTACATCAGAAAGTGTTATGTCCCCCATCATGCATTGATATATTGTGCCATTACCAGCTACCTTAAATACATGATCATTACCAAGAAACACACTGACATCAACAATCTCCACCTTGACACAAATTCGAAAACATCAACAATGAGTGACTTGATTCTCTACCTCTTCCACAAAACCCCTTAAGGGTTATTTTCAACACTTGATGCCAACTAAGTTCAAGCAATGCTTGAACTTAGTAATGGGCAAAGGCTTAGTGAGCATGTCAACTGGATTGTCTGCAGTACTAATCTTCTGGATGAAAATCTCTCCCTTAGCAAACACATCTTGAACAAAGTGATATCTGACATCAATATGCTTGGCTCTCTCATGATACATCTGATCCTTAGTTAATTGAATTGCACTTTGACTATCACAATGAAGTATGATAGAAATAGACTTGAAAGTAATTTCACTAACTAAATTTCTAAGCCAAATTGCCTCCTTGACTGCCTTTGTAATGGCTATATATTCTGCCTCTGTGGTAGACTGAGCAACTGTAGATTGGAGGGTAGCTTTCCAACTGATAGCACATCCTCCCCTGGTGAACACATATCCTGTCAACGATATTCTCTTATCAAGATCTCCAGCATAGTCTGAGTTCACAAAACCTGTCAACATGTCACCACTCCTACCATACTCCAAACATGCATCTGTGGTGCCTACCAAGTATCTGAGGATCCACTTGACTACTTCCAATTTTGTTTGCCTGGATTAACCAAATATCTGCTTACAACACTAGCAGCTTGTTAAATATCTGGCCTGATACATACAATCAAATACATAATGCTTCCAACTGCACTTACATATGGAATCTGTGACATGTGACTTATGTCCTTATCTGTGGTAGGACACAAATCTGTTGACAATTTAAAGTGAGCTGCAAGAGGAGTAGACATTGGCTTAGCCCTTTTCATGCCAAACCTCCTTAATACCTTTTCAGTGAAAGCCTTCTGTGAAAGATACAACGTCCTATTATTTTTGTCTCTGATGATCTCCATCCCAAGAATTCTTTTGGTAGCTCCGAAGTCTTTCATATCAAACTCAAAACTCAGTTGTTGTTTCACCTTCTTGATTCCAATCCTGTTAGATGTTGCAACTAACACATCATCCATATATAGTAATAGGTACATATTAGTACCATCTGCAAGCCTCTTGAAATACACACAATTATCATAACTGGATCTCTTAAACTCAATGTTCCCCATGACAGAATCAAATCTTTTATACCATTGTCTAGGTGATTGCTTAAGGCCATACAATGACTTCTTCAGCAAACACACATGGTTTTCTTTACCAGGGACTTCATAACCTTCTGGTTGCTGCATATAAATCTGCTCCTCAAGATCATCATGCAAAAATGCAGTTTTCACATCTAGTTGTTCTAGCTCAAAATCATTCGTAGCAACCAAAGACAATAAAACATGAATATGCTTAACAACTGTGAGAAAACATCATTAAAATCAATGCCTTGTATCTGACTGTAACCTTTAGCCACTAACCTGGCCTTGTATCTGACACCTGTGGCACTTGAATTATCAATCTTCCTTTTATAGATCCACTTGTAGCCAACAATCTTTTTCTTCTCATGAGGCTTTACAAGTGTCCATGTTTGATCCTTCTATAGGGACTAAATTTCTTCTTGCATAGCTGAGATCCAACTCGCAGCATTTTCAGAAGATATGACTTCTTTGTAGCTTTCAGGTTCACTGTATTCCACCTCTTCGACAATGGCAAGGCAATAAGCAAAATCTGAATAGTTATACTTCTCTAGTGGTTTGATGGTTCTTCTGGGTCTATCTTTGGCAAGGCTATAAGACTGCTCTTGTTGATCTTCCTGAATGTCCTCCAACTTTTCTAAGCTTTCTTCATCAACCTGATGATTACTTTGAGTTGGAATAGAACTAGGAGATTGTGTAGGCTGAGCAACAACTTCAAATTCCACTTGTTCTTGATCTTTCTCCTTGACCTGAACATGTATCTTTGTTGCTTCTCCTTTGTCTTTAAGCATGGAAGACTCGTCAAATGTCACATCTCTGCTAACTAGGAACTTATTCTGATCTGGATACCATAATCTACATCCCTTCACGCTAGATGAATACCCAAGGAACACACACTTTTTTGTTCTTGGTTCAAGTTTTCCTTCATTTATATGAGCATATGCAGGACAACCAAAAACTCTCAATATAGAATAATCGGCGGACTTACCAGACCATATCTCTTCTGCGGTCTTACACTCAATGGATGTGTTGGAAGAGCGATTAGCTAGCCAAACTGTTGTGTTTACTGCTTTAGACCAAAACTTCTTCCCCAAGCCTGCATTTGAAAGCATACATCGAGCTTTCTCAAGTAGTGTTTTGTTCATCCTTTCTGTAACTCCATTTTGTTATGGATTTTCTACAACAGTTCTATGTCTTGCAATGTCTTTATTTCTATAAAACTTATTAACTTTTCATTACAGAACTCAAGCCCGTTGTCTGTTCTAAGCCTCTTTGTCACGACCCCGTCTTACCGAAGACATGGCCGGGTAGAGTTCACAAAGCACCAACCCACTCTTCGTGACTCACAAAGTACTGTCCCCCCCTTAAGGGATTTATTCGCCTCCCCCACTACTCGAACCCAAGACCAAGGGGCTATAGTCAATTGGGAAGCATGGTGAGTACCATTGGGCTAGACAGTACTTTGTGAGTCACGAAGAGTGGGTTGGTGCTTTGTGAACTCCACCCGGCTGTGCCTTCGGTAAGACGGGGCCGTGACAATAAAAACCTTTTTATTGTCAAGGCCTCGTCTTACCGAAGGCACGACCGAGTGGAGTTCACAAAGCACTAACCCACTCTTCGTGACTCACAAAGTACTGTCCCCCCCCGCCCCCCCCCCCCCCTCTTAAGGGATTATTCGCCTCCCCCACCACTCGAACCCAGACCAAGGGGCTATAGTCCAATTGGAAGTATGGTGAGTACCATTAGAGCTAGCTAGCCCAATGGTACTCACCATCCTTTATTGTCACACCCGTCTTACCGAGACATGGCCGGGTGGAGTTCACAAAGCACCAATCCACTCTTCTGTCTATCTTTGCAAGCTATAAGACTGCTCTTGTTGATCTTCCTGAATGTCCTCCACTTTTCTAAGCTTTCTTCATCAACCTGATGTTTACTTTGAGTTGGAATAGAACTAGGAGATTGTGTAGGCTGAGCAACAACTTCAAATTCACTTGTTCTTGATCTTTCTCCTTGACCTGAACATGTATCTTGTTGTCTCTTCTCCTTGTCTTTAAGCATGGAAGACTCGTCAAATGTCACATCTCTGCTAACTAGGAACTTATTCTGATCTGGATACCATATCTACATCCCTTCACGCTAGATGAATACCAAGGAACACACACTTTTTTGTTCTTGGTTCAAGTTTTCTTCATTACATGAGCATATGCAGGACAACCAAAAACTCTCAATATAGAATAATCGGCGGACTTACCGACCAACCTATACCTCTTCTGCGGTCTTACACTCAATGGATGTGTTGGAAGAGCGATAGCTAGCCAAACGTTGTGTTTACTGCTTAGACCAAAACTTCTTCCCCACCTGCATTTGAAAGCATACATCGAGCTTTCTCAAGTAGTGTTTGTTCATCCTTCCTGTAACTCCATTTTGTTATGGATTTTCTACACAGTTCTATGTCTTGCAATGTCTTTATTTAAAACTTATTAACTTTTCATTCAGAACTCAAGCCCGTTGTCTGTTCTAAGCCTCTTTGTCACGACCCGTCTTACCGAAGACATGGCCGGTAGATTTCACAAAGCACCAACCCACTCTTCGTGACTCACAAAGTACTGTCCCCCCCTTAAGGGTTATTCGCCTCCCCCACTACTCGAACCCAGACCAGGGGCTATAGTCATTGGGAAGCATGGTGAGTACCATTGGGCTAGACAGTACTTTGTGAGTCACGAAGAGTGGGTTGGTGCTTTGTGAACTCCACCCGGCTGTGCCTTCGGTAAGACGGGGCCGTGACAATAAAACCTTTTTATTGTCAAGGCCTCGTCTTACCGAAGGCACGACCGATGGAGTTCACAAGCACTAACCCACTCTTCGTGACTCCACAAGTACTGTCCCCCCCCCCCCCCCCCCCCTCTCTTAAGGGATTTATTTGCCTCCCCCCACTCGAACCCAAGACCAAGGGGCTTAGTCATTGGGAAGTATGGTGAGTACCATTAGGCTAGCTAGCCCAATGGTACTCACCATGCTTTATTGTCACGACCCCGTCTTACCGGAGACATGGCCGGGTGGAGTTCACAAAGCACCAATCCACTCTTCGTGACTCACAAAGTACTGCCCCCCCCCCCCCCCCCCCCCCCTTTTAAGGGATTTATTTGCCTCCCCCACTACTCGAACCCAAGACCAATGGCTATAGTCACTAGCTCAATGGTACTCACCATGCTTCCTAATTGACTATACGCCCTGGTCTTGAGTTCAAGTGATGGGGGAGGCGAATAATCCCTTAAGGGGGGGGGGGGGGGGGGGGGCCTTAACTTTGTGAGTCACGAAGAGTGGGTTGGTGCTTTGTGAACTCCACTCGTCGTGCCTCCGGTAAGACGGGACCGTGACAATAAAAAGGTGACTATAGCCCTTGGTCTTGGGTTTGAGTGGTGGAGGAGGCGAATAAATCCCTTTGGGGGTGGGGGGGTAGTACTTTGTGAGTCACGAAGAGTGAGTTGGTGCTTTGTGAACTCCACCCGGCCGTGCCTCCGGTAAGATGGGGCCGTGACACTCTTGATGTGCTTACTTGTTTGCTTTTCAACTAAAGTCTTCCACTGCTTGAAGGTTTCAAACACTTGACTCTTCTCCTTCAAGAAATATGCCCAAACTCTTCTAGAGAAATCATCAATGAAAATGAGCATGTACTTAACTTTAGAAGGAACTTGAGATGGCCCCCAAAGATTTGAATGGATGTAATCTAGAAGTCCCTTTGTCTTGTGTATGGTTGTGCTAAAGCTCAATCTCTTCTATTTCCTAAATACACAATGCTCGCAGAACTCCAACTTCCCTATTTGTTGTCCACACAACAAACCCCTCTTACTTAATGCTGCCATCCCTTTTTCACTCATGTGACCAAGCCTCATATGCCATAGTTTGGTATTATCTAAATCAGATGAAGAATTGATAACAGTTGCTGAACCTATAACTGTAGATCCCTGTAGAAAATACAAAGTGCCAAATCTCTCTGCCTTCATCACTGACAAAGCACCTTTTGAAACTTTAAGCACTCCATCTTCACACCTGAACTTGTAGCCATTCTTCTCTAGGGACCCTAAAGAAATCAAATTCTTCTTCAAGTTTGGAATATGTTTAACATCAGAAGGTGTTCTACCCACCGCATCATGCATCTTGATCTGTATTGTGCCTATATCAACCACCT
Organism: Pistacia vera; assembly: GCF_008641045.1. NCBI lineage: Eukaryota > Viridiplantae > Streptophyta > Magnoliopsida > Sapindales > Anacardiaceae > Pistacia > Pistacia vera. Next base: position 50,945 of record NW_022196646.1, read on the forward strand.
TACATACGTGATCATTACCAAGAAACACACTTCCATTGAATGACTCATAGGTTACAAACCAATCTCTGTTAGGAGTCAGATGTTGTGAGGCTCCTATATCCATGACCCAACTTGTCTCAAAATCATGTTTAGTGTCATTCACACATAGCAGTTCGCCATTATTGTCATCTGCAATATTTGCTTCTTTTGACTTAGACGTATTGTCATTTGCTTTCTGCTTATTGTTCCACTTAAAACAGTCAGTCTTAATATATCCCTTCTTCTTGCCATAATTACATGTCAAATTCCTATGTCTAGACTTAGACCTAGACTTTCCTGAATTTGAATTTCTCTCATTAGTTCTTCCTCTATCCACAAACAACCTAACACTCTGATTACTCGTTAATTGCCAAATTTTTATCAATCCTTTCTTTTGTTTCTAAATTTGACTTAACCTTTTCCAAGGACAAATCATCTCTACCATAAATCATAGTGTCTCTGAAATTTTATAGGAAGTAGGCAAAGAACATAACAGTAAAAGCGTTTGATCCTCATCCTCAATTTTCACATCAATTTTACTTAAGTCTGTAATTATTGATGAAAATTCAGCTAGATGCGAATTTAAGGAACTATCTTCTAAGATTCGCAATGTGTAAAGACGTTGCTTTAACTATAGCCTGCTCGTGAGAGATTTTGTCTAGTACTTATTCTCCAACTTTTTCCATGCTTCTGTTGCTGTCTTCACTTCCAATATCTCTCTGAGTACATCGGAAGTCAATACTAGCTGGATTGATGAAAGGGCCTTCTCATCCATATCCTCCCATTCAGCATCTGTAATAGTCTTAGGCTTCTTTACCTTCTCTCTCAACGCCTTCTTGGTAGCTTCCTTTGTCAATACTGCCATCATTCTGACTTGCCATATTGCAAAGCTTGTTGTACCATCAAACTTCTCAATTTCAGCCTCAGAGGATAATTCGGTCGTGCTGGATCCTGAAGTAGATGCCATTACACCAAGCTCTGATACTAGTTTGTTATGAAATATACCCAAAAACTATGAAAGTCAAATGAAACAAGCGAGAAATATAAAACAAGTGACACAAAGAATTTACGTGGAAACCCAAATTGGGAAAAACCATGGGCAAAGGATGAAAAATAATCCACTATAATGAAAGTCTAATTACAAATTTGCTCTCTCTCTTTCTCAATAGATTTCAGGAAGAAAAAGAATAAAGAGGAATAGAATGATTTCTCACCAATGATAATAGGGAGTTTATATACTAAAACCCGATGTCCTTGAAAATACAAAAATGTCCTTACTAAACACCTAAGTATATAAGGACAATATAGAAGAATTTGCGTCATACATCAATAGAATCTAAAAACTATATCATACTAATAATTGATAAAATTTGAGGTGGGCCTGACTCCTCACCCAATGAGGCCTTCTTGAATAGGAGGATTACCCTCTCTTATAACCTAATAGACTTGAGCGTGTCTAGTAGGTGTGAGACTTCAACAATAATTTATCGATTCGGTATTACAAAAAAACAAAAAAAAAAAAAAAAAAGAACATAAATCCTTTAGATCTTGAATCTAAAAACTGTATCCAACCGATAATGTTTTCTGCTGAAACTATATCTTCATCTCCCTTAGATCTTAAATCTAAATTATGAAATCGTTACTGTTACCGTCTTACTGACTTAATAAATAATTAAGTAAGACCATTTCACCAAAGTAATAGTAATGGTGATAACCTAGGGTTGGAGCTTGAAAATACGGACATCAATGGTGGTTAAAGTGATAGCATGATAAATGCAAGGCAAACCAAACGATACTGTGAAAAGTGAATAGATAGTTGGCTGTACAGTGCCACTAAATACGTGATGACTGTCTAGGTCACCACCCCTTACCTTTTCGATGCATGACAAGCTTTGTCTCTTGGAAATTTAATTTCTTCTGTTCTCCTGTTCGATCAATTGCTATTGCTAGCCAAAGAACAATAACTTTTGAGGCTGTAATGTCAAAACATTTTCTCTTTCAATTTGATGGAAAACAACAACGAGAAAGACGAAAAGAAGGTAAGTGGTTGGGTATTCTGATACTCCCTATTGTTTTCCCCCCAATTTAACCTATTCATCCATTAAAGGGCTTGATATAAGAGTTTTGAGAGGGTGATTCGGAAAAGGAAAAAAGAAAAAAGTTGACAAAGAAATTAAACAACCCTTTGTTTGCTATAAGAAAACTTTTTAGGTATTTTTATTTAAAAATATTTTCTTATTTTCAATTACCAAAAAATATTAAGGTTCTCATGGATCACTTTATACGCCTTTAACGGCTTTATGTAGAAAAAAAAGTATTCTAGAATAAATAATACTATAAATATCAAATTGTTAAGAAAGTAAACATATTTAATAAATGTTTATAATAAAGATGGTATATGTAATTATATAAGGTAATGTCGCGTCACATTATATTCAAGGCTTTATAAGTAGGATAATATTCTAGGATAAAACAAAATACATAGCGTCATTTACATAAAATTATCTTCTCTCTCATTTATCTACAATGATTAGCGATAAAATTTCTTATTTAATGAAAACTTTCTTTAACCCTAAATTGAAATATCAAAACAAAAAGATGGATGATTAAAGGAATAATATGTTCTCCTTATCCAAATTCTATCTCTAATTCACTCATAGATATAAAAAAACAAAAGAAAAAAATGTATTTCAAATTTACACTCCAATCCCATATAATAATATAACTTTTTTCTATTTCTAAACATTATTTTCAATATACCATGATAGTGAAAGCCCAAGTTCAAAAGAAAAAAATTAACACCATAAAGTCAAGTGAAAAAAGAAAGAAAATGTACCGAATCCTAATAGCCATTGGATTATAATCTAACGGTTACGAAAGACCGGTAAGGTTACCGAGCGGGAACAAACATTGCCAAAAAACAATAGATTCTGGCATTTAAAGAAGAGAGACAAAGCGTGACGTGGGGTTCATAGGACCCGGTGCCCGCAAGCAACGGCCCAGATTCGCTCTCACCATCTTCCCATTTTGTTTATCTTCTCACTCTTCACCTTCCATTCTCATTCTCATTCTCCTTCACATTTCTCACTCTCCACTACTCTCATTTCTTTCATAAAAACCCCCAAGAAAGATGTTGCTGGGGAAGCGTCCTCGCCCTCCGATTAAGCGAACTACAAGCATGACAGGGATCACCATTGATGTCTCCAACATGGACTCTTCAGAGCCCTCTGATCATAATCAACCTCATCCTCCTCATCAACATCCTAACGTCCCTCATGTTGTGCCACAGAACATGAACGGCTACGATCAACGGTTCCTTTCCATGGTTTCTCCGAGAAACCTGCAGAGAAGTAATAATAATGAGTTCATGATGGAGACTTCTCATTTCCTGAGAACTTGTGGCCTTTGTAATCGCCGCCTCGCTCCTGGCCGTGACATTTACATGTATAGGTACGCTTCAATTTTCATTTTCTTAAGTATGAAGATCCAAAAAAAAAATAAAGAAAAAAAATTTCTTCTTTTTCTCCCACGGTTTATCTTTAAACATGGAAAAATACAAGTCAAGAGCATCCAAGCTCGAGTATTTCATAATTTTCTATGAAAAAATTTCTCTTTATCGTTAAATATTTTACTAAATTTTCTCGCAGAATATTAACAGTTATATGAAGTGAGCTAGTGAGTTGGTAAGATGTTTAGCGAAAATTATTTTTTTCTGCTGCAGACTGTATTCTTTTTTTTTTTTTTATTGTTCATAATCTAATTACTCTTCTCAAATCTGTAACACTTTTTTTTTTTAATTTTTTTTTTCATATTGGAGCGAGAAGCAAGGGCAAGTTGAATTAATTTAATGGACGATTTGATGTGCAGGGGGGACACAGCTTTTTGTAGTTTAGAGTGCAGGGAAAAGAAAATGAAGCAAGATGAGAGAAAAGAGAAGTTGAGTGGATCATCATCATCATCATCATCACAACCATCCTCAAGAGGTCCACCGGGCTCCAAGGGGTCTAGTAAAAGCGAGCCGGTGGCTGCAGCTTGAAGACAAAGAAGTAAGACAGAGTTAATCAATTAAACTTAACTGAAAGAGAAGGAGAGATCGGCTGAAGAATTAAGAAGTTTGAAGTGTAACATGCCCGTTTTCCACCATTAATGGCGCCCCACTTGCTAATATTATTTTACATGAGACTCTCGGGACTGGATGATGGTGATGGTGATGTTGGTGGTAGTGGTAATAATGAGAATCGAATGTAGAATTATTGTGTAAAAAAAGAAAAAAAAAAAGAATTATTGTGTAAAAAAAGAAAAAAAAAAAATTATGTATGGAAGATGAATAGTGGGTGGTGGATTGTGAAAGCTAGATGTGTGTGAAAAAGTAAAATATTATTTTACCTATGGTTACATGTCTAACTATTTTGTCTCATCAGCTTTGCTTCCCGTTCTAATTTTCAGTTTATTGTATTTTGTTTTGATTTTACAAAAATAGGTAAAAAAATATATACATATATTCCTCTCATTAGGATTTGAATCCAAATAAAGTTCTGAACATGTTAGAGAGAAAAAAGAATGAAAGGATCTTGAAAGAAATTCTTTGGTTGCTTCCACATCTGCTTTTTAGGTTACGTGAATAGTTGTGACATTCAGGAATATCCACAAAGGAGTGAACCACTTTTTTCCACCCTAATAATGGTTTAATAACACTTTCCAATCTATAAACTTTTAAAATACTACTTTTTCACCCAAATGATACATTTTAATGACACTTTCCCACCTATCCCGCCAATAACCGCCCAATTCTGGTATCGTTGCAACCTCACACCACACTATTCTCTTCCCTAACATTACTAACCAAAACCTCTCAAACCTTACTCCCTCTGATCCCACCAATCGTCTGAAATCAAGTGATTACGGTTTTCGTAGCCGTCCCTCCAAAGTCAAATTCTGACCAATCATGATAATTAAAATCCAACCTTTCATCATCAAAAGACTCACTGACATTCCTTCTTCAAAAGCTCCAACAACTTGGATCGAGTTTACTCTTCATTCATTGCCGAATTGGAAAGAGTATTTTTTTGAGTGGAAAAGTGATATTTTAAAAAACTGTGGATGAGAAAATGTCATTAAACTATTATTTGGATGAGAAAAAGTTGTTAATCATCAAGAAAAAAGACATTTGATATGAATCTTTGACACGATTTATTACACGGCGCATTTTTGTATCGATCAAAATGATTTAATACCTCTGATCACGATGTTAGAATAGTAATTATATTGATAGATTACAATCTTGAATCTTATATCAGGCTGGAAAGTAAAGAAAACGGGTTTACACGTTTTTTTGAAAGAAGTTTTATTAAAATAATTATTCAATTTTTTTAAACGAGTAATCAAAAGTCTAATGGACGAAAATTGATTGAAAAAAAAAAAAAAAAAAAAACCAGAAATTACTCTTTCTCTTTCGAAACTAAAGACTTTCGGATAGTAAAATTACCCATAAATTCATTGCCGTATGAAATCATTTATTGAATAATAGCCTTCCTTTATTGGTTTTAATCTCTCTTTGACAACAACATAACTTTGCAAAATTTTTAACTACATATTAATATGATTTTGTTATTAATTTTGTTCTTATATATGAGAGAAGCTAATTTGATTTATTGAGATTATAATTTGCTTGAGCATCGAGGGCCTGATTATGCTACAAAAAATTGTATGGAAATTCTAGGTATGAATGTTCATGTTATTTTAAATACCGTAAAGTATTCTTAATGACGTCAACAATTATTACAAACAAAATTTTACAGTTTTCTATATAAGAAATTTGACTAAAAATTTATCTTTTAGTATTTATTTCTACTAATAAATCATTTTCCAATACCATTTAACTAAATTCATATTTTAATTAAAGAAGTAGTTCAAATGTTAAGACTTTGAGAGCTTTCAAGCTCTATGATGATTGAAAGAACAAAGGTTTTGAGAACTTGACAAAACTGTTATTGGTTCACAGTTGAAGGAATAACAACGTTGTGAGAGGGACAAGAAATTGAAAGGGTTGCCCATGACTTGAGGTGGGATTGAGCAAGAAAAAGAAAAATCAAAATATCAAGAAGCCGAAAGCGAAACACCATATGTCATAGCAAATCATCGTGTTTGTTTGATGAGACTGTTCAATTATAAATAACGACATAAATGATCATTTTTATTTAACCATAACCACAATTATTATTAAAATGGAAAACCACCACAATATTGTTTAACAATATTGTGGTGATGATTTTAATTGAATAGTTTCACCATGTTAGTATAATGATTAGATGAGACCATTCCATATAACCTGCCAAAAACTATTGGTCCCAACTTGAGTTCTTTTTTTTCTTTTTTTGTTCTTCAACAAATCTAATGACAAATGGTTAATTGGTATGAAAATCATAACCCAAACGAGAAAGGAAAAAATACCAAAAAAATAAAATTATGAGTCATTGTCACTATCATCTTCATTTTCATTATAGTTTTAGTCATATCAAGGTGTTCTTTTTAGCTCCGGTCTAGCTGAGTTATAAGACCTCATTCATAAATTTAATGACGGAGAACTGACTGTAGGGTTGATATATGTGTCAACTTGTCGATGACATATTTATAATATTCTTTTTTATATATAATTATATAGGAATCTGTAACATCGTCAACTAGACTTATTTTGCCCTAATTAATACTGAAAGAGATTTTACATGGAGTGTTATATTGATTGAAATAATGGGGTTGGTATGTTGCTTTTGCGACCCTTTGAAATTTATATAAAGTCTCCATCGTTTTTTTGTCACATTGGGACCACTCATCAGTAGGTTAATTTTGATCAATCAAATTAATATTGTTAATTAATTAACTCCATTTGATTAGAGTATTAGATAATTATTTGTTTAATTTGATGAATTTTTTATTTTTACTTTGTTGGATTCATTATTGAGGGGATCTTGGTTAATTATTATTTAAATTACTTTTAATTAACATGAAGAAGTACTAGAGCTTGATTAAATACAAGATTCCTTGTACTATAATCACTTAAACAAGACTTAATTTTTGAGATCTAATTAGCTCCCCTGCCCTTATATATTAAAGGATTAAATCCTCCACCATGACATCATGAATTTATTCGAGTTTTGAAACATTAATTTAATTTTGTCATGTATTTATTTTTATTTACATACAGTCAAGATTTTGCTCGAATCAGTCTCATACTAGATCATTAATACTTTAAAATTTTTATTTAGGTTCAGTAATTGTTTTTCTCATCAACTTAAGATGTTTAATTTGTATATAGAAGTAGTGCTAAAAATTGAAAAAAATATATATATAAAATGCTCACTTGATATTTTTTATATCTATTAATCTTCAAAAAAGAATGAAGATTTTTTTTTTTTAACTGAGGTGTTCAGGTTAATTTACGCACACCTCAACTAATCCTCAAGAGAGTTATCTCACAATAACCAACCGCCACAACTCCAAGTTAAAAAGCGGGGATGAAGCCATGCACAACCCCCTTGGTTGGCCCTTATTGTTGGGCTACCCATGGGTGGGCGGATCTAGGATTTTTCCTCAATGGGGACAAAATATAAACTTAAAAAAAAAATTAAAACCAATCATAAATGCACTTTTTTTTTTTTTCATTTTCATTACAATGAGCTTCAATAGAAAGTTATAAAATAAAAATAAATATTTTCAAAAAACATAATTTTTGTAAAAATAAAACAATTTTTCTACAAGTGTCCCTAACTAGTTTTCCTATTATGAAAACGTTGGATAATCATCTCATTGTCAATTATATTAAATACATCTTTTTCAATATAGATGATCAAGCAATCATTCATTCATTGATCTCCCATTCGATTGCATAACCGATTTTTCACAAGATTCATTGTAGAAAAAACCCTTTCAACAGTCGCAATCGCAACTGATAAAACCAATGCAACTTTCACAAGCTTATACACCAACATATGCAAAATTTCTTTTTTAAACCGAACTAAATTCTTAACCAAATGACCAATTCCTTGTAACTCAGCAAATTTATCACAAGAATGTATGTCAATAACATAAATCTCAATCTAGTTCTCAAGTACCATTAACTCAAGTGTAGAAAAATCAAATAGATAAAACTGACCAAACTCATTCTTCCCTCTCTTCTCTTTTTCATTTTCCTTTGCTTCTTCTTCCTTTCTTCTTTATGGGTTTTTCTCTCTTTTTCTTCATTTTTGGCAAACAACCTAGTTTATATATAAAACAACTTCTTTGAATTATGAAACTGCCATAAGATTCTCTTATTCTCACCATGATCTCGCCACATTAGTTTTCTGATGTAAAAATGCCCAGATTTCTCCCCTCAGTTAAATGCAAACCCAACAGTTCTTATTCCTTTCATTTTCACTCATAATAAAACTTTTAAAAACTAACAGATCATCTTGCATAAAAATAAAAATCACAAAAAATATGTAATATATATACTAGGATTAAAAATAAGGTTTTACAAAAATAAAATCCAAACTAACCATGGGGGCTGTTCCCAAAATCTCATAATTCTATAAGTGTAAAATTTAAATAAATATAAGATGTGGACTTTTTTCAAAAGTTGAGTGGGGACTCTAGTCCCCACAAGTCATTAATTGGATCCGCCACTGAATATATATATATAACTTTCAAATCTTTTTATTTGATAATATTTTGGGAAAAATATTTTGTCCCAAACTACTTGAAACAAGATAACTTTATATTACAAGAAAAACTAACATAACTTTGTTTAATTATTTCTTAATTAAAGTCTCATTTCTTTTTCTAGAAATGACTTACAATTAAACAAATTATAAACCCAAAAGAGATCAAATAAAAAATAAAAATAAAAATAATTTTCATTGAGTAAAAAGTCGGTTACATAATTATTTAATTAATTAGTTGAAGGTTCTTTATCAAAGGTCTATGTGGTTTCAATGAAAAACAAGCAAAAGAAAACATAATAGACTCATTTTCAAACAATATTTAATTAAATTAAGCTTAATTAATTAATTAATAAACTTATATTTGACTCATTCAAGTGCTGTAAAGCTTCCAATTGTTTCATAATTAAATTAGGTAATTAATTAAGCAAATAAACAAAGATTTTAAATCCCTTTCAGGGCTCCCTAATTATGGGTCACATAAGATTCCAACACGAATAAAAATATAAACCAAATCTTCAACATCAAAGCTGCATAGATTTTTACTTAATTCTTTATTTAGAGTCAATCTTTCCCACTATTTGTGACCAATAATTCAAGTTTTCTCGGGATTTATCTCTCCTCACGGGTGTGTGGATGGGAGCGTTTTTATTAATGAAAATTAATTTTAATTAAAAATAAAAACTAGTAACGAGAAATATTTACACAAGAAAGTCTTACCACCTTACTTTCCTAACATGATAAAATTGTTCAATGAAAATATATTATATACTATCACGTGTTAAAATTTATTTTTATTAAATTCACCGGTTTTAGAAATTATCATCTTATAAAATTACCCTTTTTGATGGATTACTTAGAAAATATATTTGTCTCACATCGCTAATTTAATGGACTATTATAGTATGTATGTGGTTAAACTCTCTCCTCTCTTGAGTTAGTTTTTGTGGGTGAGTTCTACCCAAACTTGTTTATCATGGTATCCGAACCATCTTTGTTTGGGGCGATGGTAGGTCCTGGTGGGTTTGGACCCTTACCATGCATGCCGAGTAAGAAGAAGAGTGTTAGAAGTTGTTTTTGTTTCACATTATTAGTTTAGTGGACTGATCTTTCGATGTATATATATGGTTAGATTCTCTCCTCTTTTGAGTCAGCTTTTAAGGCTGCTCTACCCAAGCTCATTTATCAAGGTTTATCGTGTTAAAAATTTGAGGTGATGAATCTTTAATTTTACTTCTAAAGTGACATGTCGTGATTTTAGATATACATGCAGATTTTATACAAATGTGACATGATAAGACCGTTTAGTGAAAAAATATCATGTATAACAACATAAATATTAAATTTTCCTTCTTATTGATAATCTAATCATATCGCGAAACTGAAATGTTGAGACTGTTTTAAGTAAGTTTTTTCTCATTTTTTTAAGTTTTACATAAAAAAGACATATCGTGTTTTTATATGTATATGCATATTTATATAATTGTGTTATTTATTGCATGATTTCGTACTTCTAAAATATGAAAACTTTTGTTAATGTTATTAAAAATGTTTTAGAAAAATAATAAAAACAGTACTTTCAAATAATATCAAAATTATAAACATAATTAATTAATTAGCAACTAGTAATTAAAAATCCATTAAGCTTTGGCAAATCCCAAGGCATACTGTTGGGTTTATGGGTGTCACCTCAACCCCATGTTTCCTGGTGAGGATTAGACAAAGCCTGCCCACTAATTATAATTAATTACCTAATTAATTATCTTCTTGGCTTTAATTAATCAAGTTCAACAACTTTTTTGGACTTTCAAGTTACTTTTAATTTAATTAATTTTCTTTTGTTTTACTGGGTTTAATCAATTAATTTATCTTTTACTACTTGCATCATCAACATGATTTTACTTTATGCTAATTTTGTCCCATTGCACCAAGTGGAAAGATTAATTAATTAATCTTAATTATACCTTTAATCTACACCATAAAATACTCATAAATAAACTTAACGTCATTACCAATATGATTCAAGTGAACCAGATTTTTTGGAAGTGATTCTGTGACTTGTAATCCACCTCATCATTAATAATTTAATCCATAAATTAATTACAATTTGATCCATCATTAAAGAGGTTTATAAATTAAGTTTAAAATTGAATTCTGCCATAATTTATGAAAAAGAAGAATATTTTTAAGAAATTCTTTTAAATTTTAATGCATAGAAATAGTTTTTTAATAGAACCAAGGTCCAAGTATCAGGGCAAAACCAACGGAACCCGAAGTGTATTGGTAATTTTTTTGTAAACTATTAAGGGTGTATTTATAATTTTCATAGAGTATATTTATCATTTTTGTGAATAATATGGAGTATTCGTAACTTTCCCGGATACCCAAACAGGTTCCAATTCTAGCTATTGAGGAACTAGAACCAGCCGGTTCTGATTCCTTGGGAAGAGGGCGGGTACCTAGACCGATCACCCCTAATTTTTGATCTTATAAATAATACTACTTGAAAGAGTGATGTCTTGAGCCAGGGTCTGCAATGACCATGGGCCTGTGTTTTGTTGAGAGGCCTGTTGGGCTCCATCCTTTTTGGACGCAACAAAAGCGTAATATAGAATATTACAGGATAGCAAGAACATATTTTTGAACTTAATTTGATATATTATTTACCAACACAAAGCAGATGGATGGCTGCTCCACAATGAGGTACAAGGCAAATGGGCTACACAGGACTAAAGATACCAACATATATAGGACTCTTAATTAACCACAATTCATGCCAAGAAAGTGGAAAGTGAAAACATTAACCACAGCTTTGATTAAAGAGAAAGGGAAAATCCATTCAGTCTTCCACTTTTCTCTCCTTGCAGAATAATATTTTACTTGTATTCCAAAATCATGTTGTTCTCTGGAGCCAACCCAATGCATGCCCTAAGGATGTTCTCCAGCATAGCCCTCTGCTTTGAGAGTGCATTCACCACTGGCGTCCCTGGTGGAACCTTTTTTTAACAAACAAATTTCATCCGTTAACACTCTTAGACCTTTATTAATCTAACAGTTATCGAAGATAGATAATAGTTTTTTTTATCTTTTATACAGTATTAATCCAACAGTTATCCATAGTCGGACGGTCTTATACCCTATGAATCCAACAGTTATCAAAGATTGGTAATAGTTTTGTATCAATCCAACAGTTATCAACGATTGGTAAAAGAGCTTGAAAAGGGCCTTGAAGACTTACAAGAGGGGCCTTGGTGAGGTAACTGAGAATGGTAGCCACAGGGTGGAAAGAGTGGAACTTTCCCTGAAAAATTACAATTTTGCATAGTAAGATTTTGGTATATTAAAGATAGACAAAGAGTAAGTAAAATATATGAAGAAAACCAACCTCTCCTTCAGCTTTGAGCTGGATCCTGGTGCTGAGTTCAGCTAGAAGAACCAAATCTAAAATGATGGGAGCTGCCAAAAGAGAGTCTTCACAAGTGTTGTGCAGCACAATGGTGTTCTTGCCACCCATGAATATCTCGGATGTGTACTCATCCATGGCTCTCTTGCTGTCCCCAACATATGGCACATACTGCAAAACATCCAAATTTATGTATTACTTCGTGTTTATTTACATCTCATGATGTAGACGTCTGTACTAGAGATTGACTGAGAGGGATGAGCATTATACCTTGATGACCACGACGTGGTCAGGGTGCTCGCCCGGCTCATAGAGGATACCATTGCTGGAAACCATGTCATCAACAACATTGGATTTGGAGATTTCCTTGGAGCGGAAGGTTTGTGGGGCCGAGAGATTCATGCCATCATTGTTTCCCAAGTGATTGTAGCTCACAATTGAAGTTGGCTGAGAATTAATCAATCATATCACCACTATCAGAATCTATAATTCAATCCAATTATAACGATAAATTCTTCATCAGAATCTAAATTATTCATTACCTTGATGCCAGCACCAACAAGAAAATCAACCAAAACAGATTTCATCTTAGTCTGACCACTCTTGAAGTCATCTCCGCCGATCAAACTGTTTCTGCTAATAGCTAAATCAATGAGCCCTGAGCATAAACAACACAAAGTTAATCAAGCAAATTCACATAATCTTCCAAATTAACCATCAAAAAGAGATAAATTATAAGCTTAATTACCTGGAACAAAGGTGTTCTGGGGGCTTCCATTGATGAAAGGAACGTTTTCAAGTACACAAGCAATAGCAAACAAAGTTGAAGGAGAAATCTCAGCTTCATTCTTATCCAATGAAGCGAAAAGATTCTCCATGGTATCATTCAGCCCCACAATCACATTACTGTACCGCTCTGTGTTAGCAGTCCACAGTACAACAATTTTGTCCACCTTGCTTTTCTCCTTGAACTCTCTAATTAACACCAATCAACCAACCAACAAACACATTAATTAATCAATTCATGAAAGGAAACAAATTAAATCAGATTAAACGATTGGTTTCTTAGTCTTCTGTACCTAATATCCTTGATGATTTGTTCAAGTTGTTCTTTCTTGGTCCCCTTGATCACGTTGTTGGCTCGTGACCCTTGATTGGCAGCGATGAAATCAGGGTCGTAGATTCCAGGGAGAGGGACCATGGATTCCATGTAGGGCCTCAATTGTTTTTGCAAATCAATGTCAAAAACTTTGGCTCTTGCCATGGCATCAGCAAGATTCATGTCACTTATGTCCCAACCTCCAAAAACAATGTCATCTGGGTTCACCTGTAGTTTTATTATTAAAAAAAAATATTGATTATGGGGTCAAATTAGACTGAAATTATGAGTGATTTACGAAAATCTGAAAACAACCCAGTTGAATTGAACATTTTTACCATGGGAAGAAGGCTCTTGAATGGAGCATAAATCTCTTCTCCATTGTAAGATCCAACTCTGATTGATGATGCTTGTGTTAGTGAGCCAAAATAATTGGCTTGTTGCACCTTGTCCTTGGTGGCCCAGGAGATTCCTCTGAAAACAAATAATAAAAAAATAAATCTCACAAATCAATAAAAAATTCTCATACAAGACAAAATAATCAACAGAAAAAAATTAACCATAAATAGGGAAACTCACTCTCGATTTGCTGTGACACCACCAGTGAGTGTGGAACCGTTGTTTCCTCCCCAACCCACAAGCATAACCCTATAAAAAAACAACGAAAATGTTGTCAAAAAAAAGTTTTTGAAATCAACCCAGAAAGCAAAAACAAATCTTTTTGTTGAAAAAGATTGACAAATTTGGAAACAAACCCTAGTTTGGGGACACGAGCGTCGGTTTTGAATTCATATTTCACAGTCTTGGGCTTGACAATCCACTGATAAGTTCCATTTCTGTTCTCATGAACGAGCTCAGTGGTTTCATACTTGTACACAGACTGAATCTCATCCTCTGTGTACTTCACGTCGGGGCTCTCAACCTTGAAGTTTTCGATAAACATTTTTGTTCAAAACTGAAACAATAAAAACACTTTTGAAAAACAAGAAGAAGAAGAGTTTGTTTTTGTTGCTGAAAGTAATGAAAGTGTTTTGTGTTTTTAGTAACTAAACTCTTCTCCTCACTTGATCTGAGCCTTTGTGCTTCTTAAACTTGCACCAATCAGACGTATATATAGAGAAATTTATACACGTGGCGACACTTTAGTGGGCTGTGGCCCATTCTCATATGAATTATTGGCGCTTGGTTCTTAGTGAAGCTTGGCCATGCAAAATATTATACACATGAGAGTGTTTCTTTTATTTTTGGTTAATAAAATGATCCCCCTAAGGGTTTATATAATTTCATAAAACCACCTATACCTTGAGAATTACCTCTCACTATCACTATATAGACTAACTTTCTTAATATTACCATTTTATGTGTTTCTACTCATGATTAGGAAATATTATTATTATTATTTTTTTTTTTTGAATTCTTCGATCGACACATCAGATTAAAATGTGTTGAATTGTATATATTTATGTGGAGAAGGAAATTAATGACAAGCTAATTCCAAAGGGAATCATGGAAGAAGGACAACAATGACATACCATAGCTGAAGATAAGCAAAATCTTAACAGATGATTTTAAGGGGTTTTGAGATAGGATTTAAACGTTAGGGAGGTGAATGTAATGGTATCCTCTTTTTGTATTTTAATTTGGGTGTTTTTATTTTCATTGGACCGTACGTATGGGGTGACACGAGTGAGAAGGAGAAGAGAGGAGGGACACGTGTGAAAGTACTTTACAAGTGGCGAAATCTAGAGAGGCCATATTTTGTAATTTTCCTGGCGTTCGCGTGGGGTCCATCGGATTGGGAAGGTACTGGTGGAAGGGAAAATTAGTGAGGTGACGGTGACCGAGACCCATGAGTGACAGAGTGAGTGATGTGATGTTCACGCGCGAGTGGAGAGTGATTTTGTGTTTTGGAGAGGGCACTTGGCTGGTCTGTGGTTGGTTTGTTTTTGACAAGCGATGAAGTGACCTGTCAGAGTAGCCTTTCTCAACTGTCAGGTTGGCCAGTTATGACCGTTTTAACTATTCCACACATCCCAGTGGACCTCCTTCAAACTTTTTGCCTTTTTATCCCTTCGTGGGTCCGTTACCCCTTTGGCAAAAATTTACTTCAATAATTTGATTGTTTTCATTAAAGGGTATAAATGCAATGTTATAAGTACCAATTTATATATTTCTGTATAATAAATAAAGCTAGAATTAATTTACACATGGTAGTGGAACAGTAAGAGCGAACTAAGGGTATTATCCAAGTTTGATTTCTCATTCCACACAAATATAGTATTTTTGTCTATGATTAACTTGAAGGGTTGTGATAGTGAATTATTAAAGAATAACTTTTCTTGAAGACTGATAGCATATTCAATATATTTTTGAAAAATATTCAATATTTTTTTTAATGGAAGATGCTAGCAAAGGTCCCTCACAAAGATACTGAATTTAATCCAATATTGAAAACAAAAATTGAATACTTCCAACAACTATATTTGGATTCTTCGCAAAATTGTAAAAGAGGCACAGTCTTGTCAACATTTAATTATTTTCATTAAGATATGCATGTTATTTTTAATAATTCTTTGATTTGGATCACATGCATTACTGGTCCACTGACTTATTACAATGTTTAACTAATTAATTACAGCAAACCTATGATAATTATACAGGGTTATTAATTTTCCTGTCATTTCTAGTTTCTTATTCCTTTGAAAATGAGTATTTATAGTAATTAAATTTCATTAAAACATTACACTATATATATATATATATATATTATATATATATATATATAATATATATATAATCTATATATATATATATATATATATATGGGGAATGTGGTTGATCTCTACTTAAATAGCGGATGCTTAGATGAGGAGTCGAATTTGAGACTATGCGTTTATTCACACTATCTTCAATTCGTTCTAATCATCTGAATTATCTACGGATGTGTTATAATACATATATATGCATATACAATAAATTTTTCATGCAATGGATGGTTAAAATTCGATCAATTTCTTTTGTATGAAAAACTGTAGAATTTTAATATTATTATAAGAGTTATTTTTAACGTGCATATTAAGAGACTAAACCACTAATTATTACTGTAAAACCCCTTGTCAATCCAAAAACTTTAAGTGTTTTTAAGCAAATAATTTCATATTTGAATCTTCTTATCATATCTAAGTTGATCTTATCGACTTTACTAGTTTAAAATCTTAGTTAATTACGCAACTAGAAGGGTGTTTAATAAATTTTCTAGTTGTATTTAATATAACTTTATTTATTTATTTATGTGTGCATGCATATGCAGTAAAAGGGTCAGAATCATGTGATGCAATAATAAAAAATTCAAAGGACAAGAACAAGACTCTCTCGTGCCTTCTGCCAAAGATCAGAGGCCACGAAATTGATTTGTGGTCATTGGAGCTCTCTGCACATGAGTGGCCATCCTCCGACGAAAATCACATAATCCTCAGCTGCCCTCCCCCACACCACTACTACTTTTGCCCCACTCCCCCAGGTCCCCAGTATTTCATTTTTCCCCATTTCTTCAAGCAACAGGACACACTCATTCAACGCACAAAGAAGAGAGTTTCACTAAGGTTTTGCTTTCTTTGATAGCATTTAATCCATTCGTCTACCCTTCCAGGTTTGCAAAATTGATAATACATACACAATATCCCTAACCCTGTTGTCAATTTTTATCGATAAAATTGACTTTTGGCCAATTGTAACCATTAAATGACAAAATTATTCTTAAAATAAAGAATTAGGATCTTTTCTTGATACGAAATGTCACAAGCTTTAAAAGATCTAGTAACACATATAACTTGTCGTGAACAAAGAATTAAGATACCATCTTGATCTGAACTATAATTAGCTTATAAAGATCTCATGACACGGGTAAATTTGTAAGCATTTGTTGTCCATCCAGTAATTTCAATAGTATATTTTAGTCAGGGAAAACTCAGATAAGAGAGTATCCTGATCCAAAATAAATTTGTCAAAAGTTAGTTTCAACACCAATGAAAAACTATGGGCCATTGTTTATTTCGCAAGTTTTAGAGGAACCGAATGGATTTGATCCTTTCTGGGATGATTAATTTCCTTATTAGTACATTCATACTGTAAGAAAAATTATTCTAAAGAGTGGTCCATCCACGCATGATGATCACATATCATGATTTGATAATTTTCATTCATTTAATCGACCCCACCTTTTTGATGAAGTAAGGACCATGATCACATGAAAGCCTTCGATGTGTTTCCTTCACTTTCTTCTTCACAGTATTACTGTGCTTAAATTTCTTATCTTCTGCCCTTTGTGCATGGCTTTTTTGATGTAATGTTTATTTTTTAATTTCTATATTCTAGCTTTTCGGCTCCCCGTTTCGGGTCTCTAGAGCTTTCCAGTATTGACTATTGAAAATGAAGACAAGCAACAATTACAACATGTTTAATCTGAGTTTCTGGCACAGTTACAATGCACTAGCCACGAGGTAATGAATTCTAGCTCAGAGTTTTGAGTTGTTTCAGAAAATTATTTGACACTTCAACGAATTCCTTCCTCTTTAAATTATATAGCATTCTCTACGAAAATGGAATCGTTTCATTTTGTTTCTATAGTATCATTTTGTTTATCAATTATCTATCTATTACTATATATCGATAATTCTTTTATATGTGAAACTTCACCAGGTTTTGTCGATAAACAGTTTCCTGAAGTAATCTAATACTAAAAAGTAACTTTTTCGTGTAGATTTTGTTTACAGTGCTTTTGAATTTTGATCCTTTCATATTCAATGATTTATAAATTCCATGGAAAACACACTGAAAATAAATAAATTTTCTACAACTTTCCCTCTCAAAGAATTGCTTTATCAATGATTGTCAACTAACAAAGAAGGAGGTGACCCCTATCAGTTTAACTTTTTAAAAAAGTGCTTTGAAAGTTCATGAATGTTCATTAATTGTAAAATGTAGACAACTGAAAGTGCTAGGCTGCTCCCTCCTTTTTTTTTTTTTTTTTTTTTTGGTGTTCTGTTTTGGATACCTTTCCGCAAACTTGGGGTGCCTGAAGCTGCATGTGAATTCACCATCTCTTCTTTTTGCAATTAGGTAGTGCGTTTTATCATTTCTCCTTTGTCATGAAACACATTTTGAGCCCAATTATTGTACCCCAATTTTGCTTGACTAGTAATATGTCGCTCTCTCCTTGTTTTGGTCTTTGATTGCTTTGTATTATTATCATTCTATCACACATGTATTGTTTTCACTTTTGTATTCCTGAAATTTTCAGTTAACATTTTTGGGAAACAGTAGTGTTATATTTCAGCATTCTCAAATTTGCGGTTAAGGATTTGGGGTTATAGATATTGTAGCCAGAGTCTTCAATGTTAGACGTTTAGACTGTAGAATTCAGCTCGCCTTAAAATAAGAAAATACTACTCTCCATTGTCAAACTTGGGACCTTCCTCGATACAAGTTTAAATAATTTTTTTCTTTCATAGTTTGTACTCCAGGATCATACATGCATTTTTTTTTTTCAAAATTAATTTACATTATGAGGGTGATATTCATTTCGTATATTTGATTAGGTGTATCTTTCATTTTTATTAATAAAATCTCCTTGTACTATCGAGGTTCCCTTAAGAATTTTTTATTTTATTTTTTTATTATGATAAGATCTTAACAATGATCAATCCAATATTTGTGTTAATTGAGATAATATTATATTTCAAAAATCAATCTCGATGATGAGATTACAAGTTCTAAAAGTAATCGATGAACACAAAAGAAAGATCGAGTTACAACTATAGACAAAAAAATTTTGATAACATGATTAATAAAACATTCTAACAAATTAACTATGTCCACAATTGCATTCATCATACAACAAGGTCCCTCGGTTGACTATTAAGAAAATTGAAAACAAAAGATAAGGAAGTGTCTGGCTCTTTGGAGAAAAATAAAAGTATTTAACTGGCTGTGCAAAAGGAGCAATCAAAAGGCTCTTTTTTGCAAGAAAAAGTTTAGTATACATCATAGTTTAATTGATTAATTTCACCATATGTTTCTTGAGAATTAATCGTTGTTAGAAAGAATAGATTGCGTTGCTTTCAAAGATGTTTGCCGCAAGTTAAGCATTTTGTCCCAATGAATTAGATTTCTAAATCTTCAATGATGGTAGAAATCTTCGACCACATTGTAGAATTGAAATTGATGGATTAAGAGTGTTTGAATTGAAAGAAAGTTACAAGAGAAGTCCGAGAAAATAATATAAATTTTATTAATCAATGAAATAGGAATACAATTTACAAATAGTTACATTTACGTTTTTTTCATGCGCGATTACCATTTGGCAATTCTCATCAGCAAGAGAGCAACTCTTACTTTCCTAAAATCTTTTACATAATAACTTTATGTTTTACTAAGTTTAATCAACTCTACGTGACCTAATTTTCATCTCAAATCCGCCACCACCCAACTATCAAATATCCAAACACTTTAATAAAAAATTTTGAGTGTTGGAGTTATCGACCACTTCAACATTAATGAGCCACACAGAAGCATTCGGGTTCCGTTGCTCGGTCAATATTGCATGAATAAGAACTTGTAGGAGGTTTGGGCCTTTTTCATGAACAACGACGAAAAGATTTCTTTAAGTTATATATTCTTTATTGGGTTTAAGTTTAGGAATATGAATTCTTGTAATACTAGGTTTTAGTTTTTTAAACTTTTATATAAACATATTTTTTTCTTGTAATGAGTAATAGCAAACAATAGAACAAATTATTTTCATTGTAAATGAGAGATGTGAGGTAATATTGTAATAATTTTAACTTAGTTGGACGTAGCCTGTTAATTTGGTGAATCAGAGTAAAATCTTGCGCATTTGTTTTTTCTCTTACGATTTGTGGTTTGTGTGTTTATTGTGATTTTGATTTTCGTTACTCTATTCATTCATCAAGTAAATACAATATGCTTTGGAATTTTAGGCGATGATATATTTACTTTTGCGAAATCAAATCTACTTAAAAAGACACTGGTTCAGATTCATAGCTTTGGGGTGTACCATTGATTTGTAGTGTTTAAGTAATGATTTGAAGGATCAAAGGCGGCTGATATTAAATAGAGATCAAGTTGTAATTTGCCTGTAATTAGTCAGTGATTCACTGACTGCTACATTTCGTTGTTTCTATAACCATTTGACTTCAGAGAAGTGTTGTTTCTTGCCGCCTTTGGCTATTGTCCAGAAATGTCTAGGAAACTTAGATGCTTTGATTGCTTTTCTTACTTCCAGCCTCCATCATAATATTCTTTTGTCAAAACCCCACCTGATGTAGTAAATTACCAGAAAAATTAACAGCCTCCATCATAATAGGTTGTCTTTGGGTTTGGGGCATTATTTCTACCATATTTTACCATATTTGTTTGAAAATCCAATTATATTTTATTAAGTATCTTTAAACTCTTTAGATTTGTTAATTTAACTAAACACCCCAATAATAAAAGTTTATAAATTGATAAAAACATTTTCACCCATCCACATATTCTCGATAGCCGACCACCGGTTGCCGGTATTTAATGGGTGAGTGAGAGTGTTTTTGTTAATTTTAAAACTTTTATTGAAATGAGTGTTTAATTAAATTAACAAATATAAAAGATTAAAAAATAATCTTATCAAACGTATTTTGAAGTTCAAATCTTACCTCGCAATAATAATCTAACTTAATTTTTTCAAAAATACTACTCAAAATAATAAAATAAAAATACTCGTGCTATTCTATCACTATTAGAAATAAAATATAGTGTTGAAAAATAAATAAAACTAACATACCGTATCATTTATATGTCTATTTAAAAAATCACAAATTACAGAAATGTTTAGGCAAAAAAGTTGAAAGAATAAGCACATATGTCATAAGATATCATTAGGCCAGTTTCACTTAAAATTTTCTTTGAAAAAGTTCCAGAATTATAATAGAATAGAAATTTGTGAGGTGAGCAAATTAACGGCTGAGTCCACTTTGGGCTTCAATTTCAGCTGGCCTTTTGGGTTGAAAAGTGCATCTTATTGATGCAGTGTAAGTTAAAATATGCCTCTACCTTCTTGGATTCCAATCTAAAATATGGGCTATCTCTTCTGAATTGAATCCAAACCCAGATACATATAGGGTTGGTCTTGGGGGTTGAATTGGGTCTGTGTTCACTCTGCAGAGGACTTAGGCCTTGAAGAAAGAATTCTCTAACCAAAGCCTTGATGAAATATTTGGCCCATACGATAAAATGACTATTTAGACCTCTTTCCGGGACATCTTGCTTCGAGTCTAACCTGCATGATTTTGTTTCTAAACTTAATGTCTTTCAAACAAAACACGTATATCTAGTAGAGAGAATTAAGAATTATAAGCAAGGTTTTTATCGATTAATTTATGGCTAAATTAGTAGTTGTTTTCCTTTCGATATTTACTATCGATGATCAAGAGTTTGCATCAATGTTAAGATAAGATGTATTGAAAGCTTAAAATTCAATCAAACTCTTGATGAAAGGTAATTAACCTAGTTTATAATGAACATAATTTGTCCTTTTATCATTAAATTAACTATTAAAGTAATTACCCACTTCTTTCTATGGTCTCATGGTCTCATTAGCTTAATATTTTCACCTAATTTTGCCAGCTGAATGACTCGGCCGGCTCTTGATTTTGAAGCAAATTGGTGAAAAAAAGGCTGGCGTTCTATTAACTATTCATAATCCCTCATGATCTTGCGGATAGAGCTCATGGTTTTGAGGCTACAAAACAGGAACTTCATTAACAATTAATTGACCATCTAATTAAATCTAAACAAATACAAGATTTTCTAGGAATCTTGAAATTCTTGTTCTTGGTTACGGCTCATTGGTTGGATTTATTCAAATAAGGCAGATATGTGAGGATTTATATCAGTTGAATACTTGAATATATGAATAATTAAAGTTGTGTTTAATTCTAATTATGTAAATTTAATTATCTTCAAGAAACAAACAACCAGGAAGTAGCTGGCCCCTTGCTTAATTAGGTTGACCCATTGCTAATTAATTTTATAATATCTCCTAAGATAATGTTTAAGTATTGAATAATAATCTTCAATTAATTAATATAAAAGTTCATGACTTAATGCATGCATGAAGAAGCTGGCCGGCTGAGAGGAAAAAAACAAGTAATAAGAACAATATTTTATAACGATAGAACAAAAAACACTTTTTTGGCCATGAATCTTCTCGGAAATTTCGATTAATTTTCGTATATAATATGGTCTAAGGTAGGCTATTTATATTTGTATATAACAGGTAGAATCGTAGTATAAGACAATGAAACAACTTGTGCACACGCGTGGATCAGAACAATTTTTTGTTAAATAATTTGATTACCTAATATTAATACCAAAATTGGTCAGATTAATTGGCATGTAATGTCATAAATTAATGTGGGAAACCACACTCGTGGGGAGACTGGTTCATAGATCTTGTCCTTTTGTTGATTAAATTTAAACAAAATATAGCTTCCCCAACTATGTATGTTTTCTTTGGTGATGTACATAGATTAATATTGTCGAAAGCAAATTAAATTAAGACAATTATTTTTTATTTTATTTTTTTATTATGATAAGATCTTAACAATGATCAATCCAATATTTGTGTTAATTGAGATAATATTATATTTCAAAAATCAATCTCGATGATGAGATTACAAGTTCTAAAAGTAATCGATGAACACAAAAGAAAGATCGAGTTACAACTATAGACAAAAAAATTTTGATAACATGATTAATAAAACATTCTAACAAATTAACTATGTCCACAATTGCATTCATCATACAACAAGGTCCCTCGGTTGACTATTAAGAAAATTGAAAACAAAAGATAAGGAAGTGTCTGGCTCTTTGGAGAAAAATAAAAGTATTTAACTGGCTGTGCAAAAGGAGCAATCAAAAGGCTCTTTTTTGCAAGAAAAAGTTTAGTATACATCATAGTTTAATTGATTAATTTCACCATATGTTTCTTGAGAATTAATCGTTGTTAGAAAGAATAGATTGCGTTGCTTTCAAAGATGTTTGCCGCAAGTTAAGCATTTTGTCCCAATGAATTAGATTTCTAAATCTTCAATGATGGTAGAAATCTTCGACCACATTGTAGAATTGAAATTGATGGATTAAGAGTGTTTGAATTGAAAGAAAGTTACAAGAGAAGTCCGAGAAAATAATATAAATTTTATTAATCAATGAAATAGGAATACAATTTACAAATAGTTACATTTACGTTTTTTTCATGCGCGATTACCATTTGGCAAATTATTATTATTATTATTATTTTCTAGCTAGACTTTTTTGTCTCATCAGCAAGAGAGCAACTCTTACTTTCCTAAAATCTTTTACATAATAACTTTATGTTTTACTAAGTTTAATCAACTCTACGTGACCTAATTTTCATCTCAAATCCGCCACCACCCAACTATCAAATATCCAAACACTTTAATAAAAAATTTTGAGTGTTGGAGTTATCGACCACTTCAACATTAATGAGCCACACAGAAGCATTCGGGTTCCGTTGCTCGGTCAATATTGCATGAATAAGAACTTGTAGGAGGTTTGGGCCTTTTTCATGAACAACGACGAAAAGATTTCTTTAAGTTATATATTCTTTATTGGGTTTAAGTTTAGGAATATGAATTCTTGTAATACTAGGTTTTAGTTTTTTAAACTTTTATATAAACATATTTTTTTCTTGTAATGAGTAATAGCAAACAATAGAACAAATTATTTTCATTGTAAATGAGAGATGTGAGGTAATATTGTAATAATTTTAACTTAGTTGGACGTAGCCTGTTAATTTGGTGAATCAGAGTAAAATCTTGCGCATTTGTTTTTTCTCTTACGATTTGTGGTTTGTGTGTTTATTGTGATTTTGATTTTCGTTACTCTATTCATTCATCAAGTAAATACTGTATACTTTGAAATTTTAAGCGATGATATATTTACTTTTGCGAAATCAAATCTACTTAAAAAGACACTGGTTCAGATTCATAGCTTTGGGGTGTACCATTGATTTGTAGTGTTTAAGTAATGATTTGAAGGATCAAAGGCGGCTGATATTAAATAGAGATCAAGTTGTAATTTGCCTGTAATTAGTCAGTGATTCACTGACTGCTACATTTCGTTGTTTCTATAACCATTTGACTTCAGAGAAGTGTTGTTTCTTGCCGCCTTTGGCTATTGTCCAGAAATGTCTAGGAAACTTAGATGCTTTGATTGCTTTTCTTACTTCCAGCCTCCATCATAANCCTTTGAGTGCTTGTTGAGCTTTAACTGGTGGTGTTGACATCAGTGTGTATTTTTGACATAACATTTTGTATCTAATTTTAGCATCAATGTAATATGAGATTTATTAGTAGATACATATAGGGTGTGTTTGTTTTAGTATTTTGGATAGTATTTTTGATATTTTTAGAGTTGGGTGGGAATAACGAGGAAGGATTTAAAAATTAACAAAAACACCCCTTAGGTTTGTTAAATAATTGAACAACATTAAAAATTACAAAAAAAATCCCCACCCACCCATTAAATTCCGGCAGCCGGCCACCACCATCGAATGGTGGTCGAAGTTGTTGTATCGATGCATGACTGGCTAGATTGCTGGTCTTGTGCCGAGATGACCTTTTCCATCCAGATTCACTGTAGATCTGGCAAAAAAAAAGACCAGATTTACGACTAGATCTGGCCATGTTTGGTCGTCAACGACCAAAGATATGACCATCGTTGATGGTCAACGACAGCTATATCTTGACCGTCGTTGATGACTAGCTACGGCCAAAGATCTGGCCTTTTTCGACCAGATCCACGGTGGATTTGGTCGAAAAATGATAGATCGGCGCATTATCGGTTAGATCCAGCTGGTAGTGTGCAATTATACCAGATTTTCGTCACCTTCTGGCGGTGATGGCCGGAATTTGGCAAATGTGGGTGGGTGGGGGTGTTTTTATCAATTTCTAAACTTTTTTTGGGGTGTTTAGTTAAATTAATAAACTTAAGGGGTTTAAAATGTAGTTAAAGAAAATATGATAGTATTTTCAGAATAGGGAAACAAACTGATATTTTGGAAATAGTATGAATATGATAGTTAAAAATATTTAAACAAACAGACCCATAATTATCAAATAATTGAGAAAATGATGAATTGTGATGTTAGAGACACTGTATTCTGATGCTAGCTATGTTTATGTCGAAGGAAGCCTCTTAAAACATAACAATTTTCTTGAGATGTGTAAATTAGATAATTCACTCAAATTCTATCATAAACTAACTATTAGGATCAATATATTAACTCTATAGTACTATTGATGTATGCTGAATCTAAACACATGATAGATGGGTTCTCAGAGGTATTGTCCGTTTTGGGACATGGACGTCTGCACGGTTTTGTCATGAAAAAATATCTTTAGATGAGGGTGTTCTTGTGTTATATAAGGACCAAGACCCTCATCTCCTAACCGATGTCAGACTTTGGCACCAAAACAAGTTGAAGATTAGCCTTGACTTTATTTTAAGTTGAAAATAGTTAAGCAAGCAATTCAAGTTGGAGGAAAGACCTAAAAAGACAAGGACAATTACTTCATGCCAAAACTGCATTCAACACTCTCATTTTCTTTACACGACAATACCAAAGACAACTCCAATTTCCATTTATTTATATATTCATTTTTATAAATCCAAAGCCAAGTCCATCTTCGCATACACGCTATATAACTTCAGCTCCTCAACTCTTTCCTCCGTTCAACTTCAATCAATCTCTCACCTCCCTTCTCTCTTCTCTCTCTCTTACATTAGTCATAAGAAAATCATGTCCTTGCAAATGATTCCAATGCAACAAAAGCAATTCCAATTTCGCACAAAACAATGTCAGGCAAAAGATTGATATATTTCAAAACTATTTCAGCAAAATGGCCATGCAAAAGGAGAGTAAGAGCAATTTCTATGAAGTGCTTTCGCTTTGTTCAGAGAGCGTGTGGTTGATGAGATAAGAAGGCGTTCAGGAGAATGGCCTCTTCAGTATCACCCGATGTTTGTCCTTCTTTGGCAGAAGAGAGTCCACAAACGATTCGTTGAGCTTCAACAGGCTTATGAGACATTGTCCAATCTGTTTCTCGTAAAATGTATGATTATGGGATGGGTTTGGTTGAAGAAGGAGGAGGGAGATCGTTTTCCGAAGAAAGTTGGGAAGAACAACTCTTGGACTGAAGCAACGGTCTCGAATCCGAATGGAGAGGAAGAGAAGCTGATGTATATATCAATAAATGATTTTAATGTTAATATTTTCATATTAATATTTTTTTAGTAAAATGAGCACCATTATGTGCTTTGTATCTTATCGAACTTACTATGTATTTGAGATGAATGGATACGGTTTTTGTTTCTTTAATAAATCTTTTATATAATCAATAAGATTATTGTGCTTGTATTGATAATTTTTGATGAATATTTTTTTTTTTTTTTTTTTTTTTTTTTTTAATGATCTTAGGATTTTTAAAATTAAAATAATTTTAGAGAGTGTTAAATAGTTTTCAAAATCATTAGGAACAAATGAAAGTAAAACCCATTAACTTCCGCATACTTCTTATTACTATAATATAGAGGTAAATACATATTGACTTATGTGGTAACCCTACATGTTTGATTAATCATCAATTTTAGTTTGTTTAAATTATGTTTAATATGAATTTATACAACCAATTTAACATATATCAATTTGTAAGAGTGAGATTGTACGAAGAGTCCGATAATATGTTATTTTGGGTAAAACCCAAATAGCAAAAGATTTGCTTTATTGAAAAGAAGAACTGTTGAAGATAAAATTTTGGGTCCAAAGGGCCCAAAAGTAAAGTTCAAATAAAGGAAGAGTAACGTTACGCAATAATATTAGACTAGTCAAAGTTAGTCAATTGGGCCTAATCCAGCCCAAACCCAAATTGTGATCCAAACCCATGAGAAATAATTACTATCAAAAAGCAAATTTTCATTACAAGACAGCTAATCTCAAATTCACAATTACACATGTAATTGCCCATTACTAGGTGTGAGCAAGAAATCCGGGTAGAACTGGAACCGGCGCATATTGGGGTTTCGATTCTAGTTCCTACCTGGAATCGGCTTGGAAAAGGTTGGTTTTAGTTCCAAATTTGGTGGAATTGGCATTATGTGGTTCCATTCTGGTTCCACCACTTTAGAAACCGAAATCGAAACCAAGGTCTAAGTACTCGGGGTGGAATCAATGGGTATTGGGTTATATTTGTACCCTAATACCCATTGAGCTGTCTAGTGAAAAGAAGACTTTTTTTGGTAAAAAGAAGACCACGATGAAGAGTGCCGTTAACATATCTCCGGATTCTTTTACAAGCTATCTAGTGAGCTTTCGTAGGCTGCTGCAAAAATTGGCCAAGCTTGTTAACAGCAAAAGTCAAGTTTGGTCTAGACAAGTTTAAATATTGTAAGCCACCAATAATACTCTTGTACAGAGTAGGCTGATCAAAAAACTTACTCTTCTCTTTCCCATGCTTCAATCCAGTAGTCATAGGAGTGGAATAAGACT
Organism: Pistacia vera; assembly: GCF_008641045.1. NCBI lineage: Eukaryota > Viridiplantae > Streptophyta > Magnoliopsida > Sapindales > Anacardiaceae > Pistacia > Pistacia vera. The sequence continues at coordinate 78,787 of NW_022196646.1, forward strand.
TGGACTCTGCCATATTTGCTTTATGAAGAAAATCCTGAGCATACTTGGCCTAAGTAAGTAATAGACTAGCACCATTCCATTGGACTTCAAAGCCAAGAAAATACTGCAATTCACCAAGAGTTTTAAGAGCAATCTTACTGTTTAAATCAGCTACTAACTGAGAAATAAATTGATTATGATTTCCGATGACAAAAATTTCATCTACATAAACTAGAAAATATATCACCCTAGAGTTATTTTTATAAAAGAATAGACTCACATTTGACACAGATTTGTCCAAAATTTCATTCAAGCAATGTAGATTTTAGCTTATGAAACCAGGCTCGAGGAGCTTGCTTGAGACCATATAGAGCTTTACTCAATCTGCAAACATGCTGTGGACTCTTCTTATTAAGAGAAAAACCATAATACCCTTCAAGAGGTAACATAAACACTGTTTCGGTCAACTCTCCATTCAAGAATGCATTGTTTACATCCAATTGTTGAATTTTCCAGTTGTGATGAACTGCCAAGGACAACATTATTCAAATAGTAACTGCTTTGACAACTAGTGAAAAAGTGTCAAAGTAATCCACGCCAAGAGTTTGTCAGAAGCCTTTGGTTGCCAACCTGGCTTTGTACTTCTGAAGAGAGCCATCTGAGTTTAATTTGGTTTTAAAAACCCATTTACTTCTAACAACATTCATTCCTTTCTCATAAGGAACAAGTTCCCATGTGTTATTCTTTAATGAGGCCTGTTATTCAGAATCCATAGCTTGTTTCCACTTAGGACAGAACAAGGCTTCAGTCACAGTTTTTGGTTTTGAGAGAATTGTAATAGTTGTCAGAAAAGCTTTAGGAGGAAGAGAACCAGTTTTGGATCGAGTGAGCATAGAATGGGTGTTAAGAACTAAAGTGGGAGAACAAGGGACTACCACTTCCAAGTGACTACTAGGAAAGTCTTGAGCCTGAGGAGATGATGAACAGTGTGGACTAGAGAGGGGAATTTCACTATGAGCAAACTGAGAAACTCTCGAGGTCACAGAAACCAGAGAAACATCTGATGACTGTAATGGAGAATCAGTTGATGACTGTAGTGGGATGGGATGGTAACTGAATCAGGGATAGTCAAGAATCAGCTGAGTGGGAAGCTAAGTGGTTGCACTTGTGTGAATATCACTTGATATAGCAGAGTTTTCTGGAGATGTAGAGTGGTTAAAACCAGTTTTGAATGGAAAATTTGTCTCATGAAACTTCACTTGCTTGACAATATACACTTAGCCAATAGAAGCAAGCCACAAGTAACCTTTGCAAAAGAGACTATATCCCAGAAAAGCACATTTCTCTGTATGATAACATAGTTTATGCTTATTATAGGGTCTAAGGTAAGAGTAGCAACTACATCCAAACATTTTCAGGTCAGTATAGATAGGCTCTTGATGGAATAATATAAAGTAAGGAGACACAAACTCAAGAGCTGAGTGAGGCAATTTGTTCAACAAAGAGGTTGCTGAACTAAAAGTTACCCACCAATATTTTAATGGCATACTAGCATGAGCCAACAAGGATAAACCAAACTCAATAATTGACCTGTGTTTCCTTTCAACTCTCCCATTTTGTTGGTGCAAATGTGAACAAGAATGCCATGCTTCTACAAGTAACCAATAAAAATCCTATACTCTCCTCCCTAATCTGTTTGCAAGCATTTTATTTTAAAATTCAATTATTTTTCCAAAAAGAATGAAATTGAACAAAAGTAGCATAAGCCTTAGATTTAAGTTTCAAAGGATATATCCAAGTAAACCTACTAAATTCATCAACAAATATGATATAATACTTGTACCCTTCATTAGAACTCACAAGAGTTGGACCCCATAGGTCAGAATGCACTAACTCTAAAGGAACTTTAGCTCTAGAATTAGATATAGGAAAATGACATTGTTGCAAATTTCCATATCGACATGCCTCACAATAGAAACTTTTATTGTTGTATAAAGATTGTTTTACATTTAGTTTATTCAAAACAGCATGAAGTGTTCTACCATTGGGGTGGCCTAATTTTGCATGCCACAANGATGAACAGTGTGGACTAGAGAGGGGAATTTCACTATGAGCAAATTGAGAAACTCTTGAGGTCACAGAAACCAGAGAAACATCTGATGACTGTAATGGAGAATTAGTTGATGACTGTAGTGGGATGGGCTAGTAACTGAATCAGGGATAGTTAAGAATCAGTTGAGTGGGAAGCTAAGTGGGTGCACTTGTGTGAATATCACTTGATATAGCAGAATTTTCTGGAGATGTAGAGTGGTTAAAACCAGTTTTGAATGGAAAATTTGTCTCATGAAACTTCACTTGCTTGACAATATACACTTAGCCAATAGAAGCAAGCCACAAGTAACCTTTGCAAAAGAGACTATATCCCAGAAAAGCACATTTCTCTGTATGATAACATAGTTTATGCTTATTATAGGGTCTAAGGTAAGAGTAGCAACTACATCCAAACATTTTCAGGTCAGTATAGATAGGCTCTTGATGGAATAATATAAAGTAAGGAGACACAAACTCAAGAGCTGAGTGAGGCAATTTGTTCAACAAAGAGGTTGCTGAACTAAAAGTTACCCACCAATATTTTAATGGCATACTAGCATGAGCCAACAAGGATAAACCAAACTCAATAATTGACCTGTGTTTCCTTTCAACTCTCCCATTTTGTTGGTGCAAATGTGAACAAGAATGCCATGCTTCTACAAGTAACCAATAAAAATCCTATACTCTCCTCCCTAATCTGTTTGCAAGCATTTTATTTTAAAATTCAATTTTTTTTCCAAAAAGAATGAAATTGAACAAAAGTAGCATAAGCCTTAGATTTAAGTTTCAAAGGATATATCCAAGTAAACCTACTAAATTCATCAACAAATATGATATAATACTTGTACCCTTCATTAGAACTCACAAGAGTTAGACCCCATAGGTCAGAATGCACTAACTCTAAAAGAACTTTAGCTCTAGAATTAGATATAGGAAAATGACATTGTTGCAAATTTCCATATCGACATGCCTCACAATAGAAACTTTTATTGTTGTATAAAGATTGTTTTACATTTAGTTTATTCAAAACAGCATGAAGTGTTCTACCGTTGGGGTGGCCTAATTTTGCATGCCAAAACAAAAGCAAATCTAAACTTGCTTGATTAGCTAGAGACTTATCAAAAGGACACACAGCAGTAGGGAACGCAGTAATAATTTCCATGCCGAGATGAGAATGAGCTTCAGATGGCAAAGCAGTAGTAGTAGGACAGGAAACAAACTTCACAAGTGGATTGATAGGCTGTGTTAGTTCAAGCTGATACAAGTCATCCTTTACCGTGCCTCGAAGTAGAACCTCTATACTGCTTTTGTCCTTTACGAAGCAATGGTCAGAATGAAATTCAATAATCGCATTATTATCCTTAGTGATTTGCAAAATACTTAACAAATTCTTTGCAATTTGTGGAACACAAAGGATATCCCTAAGATGAATAAGTCTATGAGGATCAAAAGAGGATCCCAGTAGCATACCTATTTGAGTAATGGGAATAGATTATCCATTACCAACTTGCACCTTGGAACCTCCTGGATAAGTAGGCTTCAAAGCCAGGTTTGATGCATCTGCAACCATGTGATTTGATGCTCTACAATTCATATACCAAGACTGATCATGGACTGTATGTGGAGTAGCTACTATCTGATAAGAAGAGGCAGAGGGCAATGATGTATCAACAACAACTTTTGATGAATCATTAGGATCAGTCTCAAGATATGTAGTCTAAAGTTGATTAACAAGATGAGACTAGTGATTTCTTGGACATGAGAAAGATGAAATAATATAGTTATTTGGCTTACTAGGTGTGAGCAAGAAATCCAGGTAGAACGGGAACCATTAGATAGTGGGGTTTCGGTTCCAGTTCCTACCTAGAATCGGCATGGAAAAGGTTGGTTTCAGTTCCAAATTGGTGGGACTGACATTATGTGATTTTGTTCTGGTTCCACCACTTCAGAAAACGAAATCGAAACCGAGGTCTGGGTACCCGAGGTGGAACCAATGGGTGTTGGGTTATATTTGTAATTTTTGTTAATTAATGGGGTGTAGTGTAATTTCACAAAATATATTTGTCAGTGTAGTGTAATTTCACAAAATATATTTGTCAGTGTAGTGTAATTTCACAAAATATATTTGTCATATTGATGAATAATACAGGGGTATTCGTAATTTTTCTAAGTACCCTAAACCAAAACTGGAGCCTGTTTTTAAGGTCCAAGTTCCAACTATTGAGGAATTGGAATCGGCTGATTCCGGTTCTTGTTCCTTGGAAAAAGGGCAGGTACCCGAACCCGATCACCCCTACCCATTACCATAGCATTTCCCTCTGCTACACAGGCAAGCTGAGGTTAAAGGCCATTTATTGCCCATTTTCGCCACCACATGAGTGTTACAAAACATTATTAAGTAAACGTTAGAGTCAAGGCTCTATAAAATCATGGGGGCCAGTCAAAGGGCAAGTGTGTTGAATGAGGTGAATACGCACATTTTACTCCAAAATATTACTCCAACATCCTATACACTCCCATTTAAAATCTGTAAAATAAATTACATTATATTTGCTGAAATCTTTTCTCTAAAACTCGTCACTTTAAAAGCTGAATGTTTTTTATAAAACATTGAAAAGAAAATTAAATTATTGTAAATAGATGGTGACACAGACCACAAAGGCCATACCAAAACATAAGACTTTTTCGGGGTCGGTAATAAAATCTTTTTCTAACACCATTGAAAATCGAACCATCATGCTGTAAAAGAAGACAACTGGAGATAGGTAAAGAGTCATTGTTTTATTCAAAAGTCGTTGTTGACTAAAATCCCAAATAAATTAGAATTCCAAATGGAAGCATTAATTATCATATAATTATACAATTAAATATATAGGATAATGCAGACTAAAGTTTTGCCAATGTTTAATTAAAGAACCAAATATTTTACGTAGGTAGGGACTAAAATCAAAGGGCTGTATTATTTTTATTTTCTCATACGTGATTTGTCGACCCAAAACATGTTTTCCTAGAATCTTCATGTTCTTAATTCCTAATATTCTCCACGATCTTAATTCCTAATCTTCGTGATCACTACAAAAATGATCTTAGTCGGATTATGCAGATATTACAATCTTATTGGTATGGCTTTTATGTGTTACAGTACCTTTTGATTTAGTGGAAGGTGTGACATGTGCCAATAATGGCACCGGCCCACACTACCATTTCTCAGGATTTAAACCAATGTTTTAAAACCTGACCCAAGGGGTGACCCGGTCAGGTGATTCGGTCATGGGTTAACCGGTTTAATCGGTTAAATCGTTGGTTTAATCGATGGTTTAATAGGTTTGAAATCTAACAAACACACCCCTGATAAAATCTATCAGTCGCTATAGGTTTGAAATCTAGCAAACACAACCCTTGGCTAAATGCAAATTGGTGATCAACTGGGAGAATGGCGACGACAAACCAGGGAGGGTAGATCGGGTGATGGGGAGGACGAATCGACAGTTGACAAGTTGAGGCATCATCGGAAAATAGCAGATCAGGGGTCGAAGTCAAACGATCACGNCTGAAAAAACATCTAGAATGGATGAACTGTTTCATTAGCGGCCGGGGCGGGGAGACCTCTATTTTTGTCCCCACCCTATCCTCAAGGACGGGGAATTTCCCAGTCCCCGTCCTTGTCCGCGTCCCCCATTTTTTGGTATGAAGGGAAGTGATTTTGAACGACTAATGCTAATTGAGCTACACTAAAACTTTTTGAGGCCCATTTTATATAATATCATTATTAACTATTATTTGATCAAATATATCGTAATTTATTTCAAAATTGTCTTTTTTATTAATATAGTAAAACCTCTATATAGTCATAACGGTAGAATCAATTAATTTTATCACTACAAAGAGATTATAACTTAATAGAGATGTAGTTACAAAAATTATTGTTTTGATTTCTTTTTTTATAAGTAATACAATATTAGGATTTCAATTCATATTTTAGTATTATCAAAATTCCAATTCAATGCTTTAATTATTTATTTTTAAAACTAATAAAAAATTATGTCTTAAAACCAACAAAGATAAGTGTCATTGATGAAATTATAAATATAACTAATACATGGTCAATTGATATGAAACCACAGACAATTATCAATGGTCTTACTTTACACTGGTCTCCCCGCTGCTATGTTTCTTTTACTTTTTCTTTTTCTCTTTATTAAAGTGCTATTGTGGTCACATTTTCCTATGTGCTCTTTTTATTTCATGAGTGATAATCTTGTAACTAATAATTGAAGTTAGATTGAATGTGAATATAATCAACTTTCAAGTCAGTTCCAGGGTGCTAAAGCTAGGCATACATGGCCCTAATATCGAATAAAGCTTCACTAGCTAGAATCGATAATTAATCAAAGGAAATAATAACAATCATGACCTTAACCTACGAATGAATTTTCCCACAACTGGAGGCGAAACCAGCTGGAAACTTTAGCTACTGACCACTTTTTTGCCTGTGAATTATCTGCAAATTGCATTTTACGAAGCATAAGAAAAAAACAAAAAATTAGAGTTTGAAAGCGAATATAAACTGTTTATCATCTGTCTCTGAAGCACAAAAACTGAAAAAGAAAATTAATTCTCTTCTCTCAAAACTTCCATTTCCAAAGAAGAAGCGGTTGGGAACCATGGCGGATGCAGTTGTCTCAGTTGTGGTGAACAAGCTTGGAGACTATCTTGGAGACTATCTGAAACAAGCAGCAGCTTTCTTACAAGTGAGAAGTGAAGTGGAGTCGCTGAAAAAAGATCTGGAATGGATGCTTGGTTTCGTGAAGGATGCTGAAGATAAACAAGTCGACAACTCTTTGATACGCCTATGGGTGTCTGATATCAAAGATATTGCTTATGATTCTGAGGATGTCCTTGATAAATTTATGCTCAAAGTCCGAGATGGAGAGATCGCTCCAGAAATGCTCAAAGTGAAAGAAGAAGCGTCTTCTAATAAAAGGCAAAAGATCATGACTTCCATGAAAAAGCCAATTGCTAAATTGTCTCGCAAGGCCAAGGAGACGGTGACTATGTACAAGATAGGCAAGGAGATTGAAGCTCTGAAAAATAGACTCAGTGACGTTTCTGATAGACGTGTATTTTATGGCCTTAGAAACATCAATATCAAGACGGACGAAGAGAATCATGCTCTTAGAAGAATGAAGCAGCTGAGAAAAACCACCTCCTTTTCGTTAGAAGAGAAAGTTGTTGGCTACGAGGACGAGACCAACGAACTGCTGGCTAAACTACTTGCCGATGAGCCAAGGCGTTGGGTGATCTCTATTTGGGGCACTGGTGGCTTGGGTAAGACAACTCTTGCTGGAAAACTTTACAAAAACAGTGAAATAAAAAAAGTATCAATAATAGCATTGAGAAATTGTAATATTTTTAAATAAGTTAAAATTATATAGGAAGGATTAATACGAGAATCAGATTACTCGGGTGGTTTTTGAACCTAAGCTTACAAAATTGAGTTTAATCCCTCTTCCAGCTGAATGGGAAGAAAAAAATTATTAGACAAGTTTTGATAGTTCATAACTCATATGAATTAAGCTGATACAAAAACAATTTGGTGTCAAAGTTGAGCGGTAATACCTATATTCTCATATGCGTCAACATTTTTTTCTCCTCTAAATGAAAAAAGAAACTAGAAACTGCTGCTTTAAAACTGTTTTTCTGGAAAAAAATCAGTTAAGGCAGAGGATAACAGGGAGGCAAAGAGAGGCTCTATAGAATTTTTTCTTGAAAGAATTTAAGGAAGTGTAGCAGTTGAAGATAAACTTTGGGTCCAAGGGCCGAAAAGTAGATCATAAGTTCATAAGAAGGAAGAGAACATCGCAATATATTAGACTATCAAAGTTAGTCATTGGGCCTAATTAAGCCAAACACAGAGTATGAGACGAATAAATGGACAATGGGTACAAGCAAAAATTATCAGTAAACTTTAGAGTTAGGCTCTATAAATCCAGAGAGCAAGCCAGGCCAAGTGGTTGATGAGGTGAACACTTACATTTTACTCCAAACATTACCCAGACATTCATACACTCACATTTGAGTAATTGATACTTTCTCAAGTACATATGATTGCTCAAACACAAAGAGATTATGTTGAGTCTAATTGGCTTAGAGATCACGAGTTAATTCGAGGGAAGCCTTGACATAGATAATATTCAAGGTGAGTTTTTTTAGTATTTTGATATAGTTTTTGAAAAAGTAAGATTTATGTAATAACGAGGTAGAATTTAAAAATTATAAAAACACTCTAAGTTTGTTAATTTAATAAACACCCCTGTAATTTAATCGTGAGAATCTATACTTACCAACCCATAGAAATTTCCCACAACTTGCGATGAAACCAGCTGAAACTTCACCTAGTGAACAGTTTGTTGAATTAATTAACTACAAATTGCATTTTATGAAGCTAAGAAAAGAACAATACAAAATTAGATTTTAAAGCGAATATCAACTGTTTATCCTCTTCCCCGAAGACACAAAACTGAAAGAAATTAATTCTCCTTTAAACCTACAATTTCCAAAGGGAGAGATCTTTAGTGAAAAAAGAAAAAAAAAACAACAGTAGCTTGGAAACCATGGTGGATGCAGTAGTCTCATCTGTGGTAACAGGCTTAAGACTATCTAATCCAAGAAGCAGCCTTCTTTCGAGGGATAAGAATTGATGGAGTCACTGAAAAAACAGGATAGCTTCTAAAAGAAAGCAAGGACTCTTAACTTCCATGAAGAAATCCATTGCTAAATCTTCTCGCAAGGGCAAGGAGAAGGTGAGTATGTACAAAATAGGCAGGGAGATTGAAGCTCTGAAAAAGAAGCTCAGTGATGTCTCTCGAAGACGTCAAGAGTATGGTCTTGAAAATATCAATACCAAGAGGGAAAGAGAGAGCCCTGATTTTGACAAATTGAAACAACTGAGAAAAACCAACTGCTTTTCGTTTGAAGGGAATGTTGTCGGCTACAAGGATGAGACCGGGAAATTGTTGGCTAAACTACTTGACAATGAGCCAAGGCGATATGTGATCTCTATTTGGGGCACTGGTGGTTTGGGAAAGACAACTCTTGCTCGAAAACTTTACAACAACAGTAAAATTAAGCAAATATTTAGTTATAGTGCTTGGGTTTCTGTATCTCAAGATTACAACACTCAAGATCTTCTTGGAAGAATTATAAAGTCTCTCTATTCCGGAAATACACCAGAGAAGTTTGAGAGGATGAGTCAAGATGATATGGAGAGGTATCTTCATAAGTCTTTGCAAGGATGCAGATATTTGGTGGTAATTGATGATGTATGGCACAAAGAAGCATGGGCAAGCCTCAAAAGAGCTTTTCCAGACAACAAGAATGGAAGCAGAGTAATTATTACCACTCGCATCAAAGATGTTGCTGAAAGTTCAGATCAAAGAACTCATATACATGAACTTCGATTTTTAAACCAAGAGGAGAGTTGGCAGCTATTCTGTGAGAAGGCTTGTTGCAAGTTCAATATAGATGAAGGATTGGAGAAGTTGGGAAGAGAAATGGTAGAAAAATGTGGCGGTCTACCACTTGCCATTGTTGTGTTAGGCGGTTTACTGTCAAGAAAGAAGCCACAAGCATGGAATTTGGTACGCGATAATATTTGGCGGCATTTAAGAAATGATAACATGGAGATAACACAGTTATTGGCTTTAAGCTTCAATGATTTACCTTATCAATTGAAGTTGTGTTTTCTCTACTTAAGTAATTTTCCAGAAGACAAGGAAATCAAAACAGAGAAACTAATTCGCTTGTGGGTGGCTGAGGGTTACATACCGCATGATGAAGAAATAATGGAAGATATGGCTCTCAATTACTTGAACGAGTTGATTAACAGAAGCCTTATTCAGAAAGGAAAAATGCGGTTGGGAATGGTTACAACATGTCGAGTCCATGATCTTTTGCGGGATTTAGCAATTCAAAAGGCAAAAGAACTCAATCTTGTTCAAATTTATGACGAAATCAGAAACTCAGCTCATTCTTCAAAGGTATCATGTCGACGACTAGCTGTCTATACTGGGAACTACAGGACCTTGAGGCTTCGACAGTGTAATCCGCTCTTGCGTTCTCTTTTGATCTTTGATCGCGATAGATTGCTTCCTACGTTAACGCAATTCATACCGACTCTGTGTACAAAATTCAGGTTCTTAAGAGTGCTCGAGTTTGAACGTGGCTATCCACGAAGCTGCTCCTTACCCAAAGATATAGGTAAGTTGATTCACTTGAAGTATTTGGGAATCCAAGATTCTGTAAATATTCCGGAATCGATTCTCAACTTGTCGAATCTAGAAACTCTGCACTTTAACAAGGGATGGGCTAGTGATTGTTACTCTCCACCAACCGAAATTTGGAAGCTGAAAAGTTTGAGACATCTAATTGGAGACCTTGATTGGCCATTGCGGATAGATAATATGACAAACCTTCAGACTTTGAAGGTTGTACGGGATAACACTTGGACTAAAACAAATTCTGAAACATTGGTTAATCTTCGAGAGCTAGAGCTACTTGTGTGCCATGAAAGAGAGAAGAAGTTCACTTTCGATTCTATTGCCAAACTGAAAAGTATTCAAATTTTAACGGTCAAGTTATCAGATTTTCATTTTTTTCCTACATTGCAACCACTCTCTCATTGTCGATATCTCCGACACTTGAAATTAGATGGGAAGATGGAGAAACTACCAGGAGAAATGCATGTACTTTTGCCAAATGTGGAAAGCCTATCGTTAACGTGGTCCAAACTCGTAGATGACCCGATGCCAATACTGGAGAAGATGTTGAACCTCACAGAACTTGAATTAGGCTTAGGTTGTTACCTTGGAAAGAAGATGGTGTGCACGGCAAAGGGTTTTCCCCGGCTTGAATTTTTAATACTTGATCAGATAGATTTAGAGGAGTGGCAGATAGAGGAAGGAGCTCTGCCTGTGCTTAGAGGTTTGCGGTTACTAAAGCATCTGCATAGCCTTCCAAAAAGATTGAAATCACTCCCTCGCCTACCTTAGTGGTGATTATTGTGCTTGTACTGTATTTTCTTTCAAATTTAATTTGTCTTTTGGTCATCGTTTGGGTTTTTTTTATAATGTTTCAATTTTAAATATGCGAGCCTCTTTACTCATCAAAGTACCATAATACTTCTTGGTAGTGGTATCAGCTTACAGAGAAATAGAAGTGCAGTATCAAATACTAAGTATTTTAGAAATTGTGAATATTTTAAAAATAAGTTTAAAATTATATAGAAAGGATTAATACGAGAATCAGATTAAGCTGATACAAAGAAACAATTTGGCGTCAAAATGAGAGGTTGAGCGTAATAACCTATAATTATCATATGAGTCAACATTTTTTTCTCCCTCTAAAATGATAAAAGGGACTATGAAACTGCTGCTCCAAAACTGAAATTTTCTCGAAAAAAATCAGTTAAAGGCAGAGGATAAACAGGGGAGCAAAGAGAAGGCTCAATAGAATTTTTTCAGCTTTGTTACAAAAAAAGGTGCTCAGTAGCAGGCCTGCAATCGAACCGAACATGAACGAACAGGCCCGTTCGAAAATCGTTCGATAAGCATGTTCGATTGTTCGTGTTCGTGTTCGAACGAACATAGGATGTGTGTTCGTGTTCGTTCGATTAACAAAAAGCTCGTTCATGTTCGTTCGTAACTCGTTCGTGTTCGTTCGACTAACTTGTTCGACTAACTCGTTCGATAATATGTAAATACCTGTTCGACTAACTCGTTCGATAATTTGTAAATACATGTTCGACTAACTCGTTCAATAACTCGTAAATACATGTTCGAATACCTGTTCGAATAAAAAATGTACACCAACTTTCCAATTCATGCTCTAAAAAACAAATATGCAACAATTTATAATTCATACCGATTTAATTCAACATTTGAAAATAAACCAACTCTTTATCTATATTTATATTTTAAACAAATCAATAAAAACTCAGTAAATTAAAATAACTAACCATCATAAATAATAGAACTTCAAAATAAATTAAACAGAACAATAAATCGTTCAAAACAAATTTAGTTCCATATCAAACATGACACAAATAAAAGAAATTTGTTTACATATATATTTATTATCATTACATAAATTATCCTAAATATTTTAAATGTTTACATATATATTTTGTATCAACACCCATAAATTTATAGTGGAATGAAATACATATGTGTGATTAATTTGTTATATATATATTATATCAACACCCATAAATTCATAGTGAAATGATGGCCTATTATAATATATGATCAATACATATGTATGATTAATTTGTTATATATAATGTGTAATTGTGTATATACAAAATTATTATCATACATATATTAATCATAGGTTAAATATGTTACGAAATTACCAAAATTATAGGTTATCATATATTTATTATCATTACATAAATTATTATAAATATTTTAAATGTTTACATATATATTTTGTATCAACACCCATAAATTTAGAGTAAAATGAAAATCTATTGTAATATATGATCAATACATATGTGTGATTAATTATATTTTTATATATATATATATTATCATTACTGTCTACATATTTATTTTGTACCAACACCTATAAATTCATAGTGATATGAGAGTTTATTGTAATATATGATCAATACAAATGTGTGATTAATTTAGGTTTAATTAAACTATTATATTATTAAATTTGGTATGCTATACATCACTTGATTATACAATATGTTATGTTTATCAATTTACCATACTATATTTATTATTTATTAATTGAAATGCTATCTTATAATATTTAATTATTGATTACATTTAGAAAAATATGAAGCTATTATGTTATTGGATTTACTATATTATATATCACTTGATTATACAATTTATTATGTTATTAAATTTGTTATGCTATGTATCATAATAATTTATTACTTTTTAATTAAAATGCTATATACTTATATATTTAATTATTGATGACATTTGGAAAAAAAAAAAATCCAAACATATTATATATATAAGAAAAACAAAAGTATCATAATATTTTATTATTGATTACCATTAAAAAAAATTCATCCAAACTAAATCAAACATAATATAAAAATGAAATTTTTTTTTTTTTAATTAGAATAATGTATAACATGTTTTTCGAACATAAACGAATGAACAATCGAACGATTGTTCGCGAACAGATGGATTAGTCGAACGTATAGTGTTCGCAAATATAATCGAACGAACAACCCCTGTTCGAACTCGATCGAACATATTATCGAACAAATATCGAACTGTTCGCGAACATTATCGAACAGTAATCGAACGAACAACAAATGTTCACGAACTGTTTGGTTCATTTGCAGCCCTACTCAGTAGTAAGAGTTTCCGGCTGGACTTCTACTACCATGTATTAAGAAAGGTTATATGAATGGCCAATAAATGCAAAAAATTCAAGAACCAATCAACACATGACAATATTTAACCACTCGGAACTTTTAGTTGAGATTTTATGCTAACGACAATGTTTATCATATTAAGGTTATGAGATTAGGTTGTGATTAAATTGATCCAAATAGATTCTTTTGGGGGAACACCCAGATAGCAGAGAGTTTGCTTTATTGAAAGGAAGTGTAAGCAGTTGAAGATAAAACTTTGGGTCCAAAGGGCCGAAAAGTAAAGAGATCATAAAGTTCATAAGAAGGAAGAGTAACATTACGCAATAATATTAGACTAATCAAAGTTAGTCAATTGGGCCTAATTAAGCCCAAACACAGAGTATGAGACAAGAATAAAATGGGTCAATGCAAAGTAACAAGCCCAAACTCAAATTGCTTATCAAGTAAACTTTAGAGTTGAGGCTCTATAAAATCCTAGAAGCAAGCCAAGGCCAAGTGTGTTGTATGAGGTGAACACTTACATTTTACTCCAAAACATTACCCCAGCATCCTATACACTCACATTTGATAGTAATTGCATACTTTCTCAAGTACATATGATTGGCTCAAACATCAGAGAGGTTATGTTGAGTCTAATTAGGCTTAGAGTCACATATGGTTAATTCGAGGGAAGCCTTAGACATAGATAAAATATTCAAGAGTGAGTTTATTTTAGTATTTTGGATATAGTTTTTGAAAAAGTAAGAGTTTGATGATAATAACGAGGTAGAATTTAAAAATTATAAAAACACTCCCTAAGTTTGTTAATTTAATAAACACCCCTGTAATTTAATCGATGGAAATAACAACTATAATGCTACCAACCCATAGAAATTTCCCACAACTTGCGATGAAACCAGCTGAAAACTTCACCTAGTGAACATGTTTTGTGAATTAATTAACTACAAATTGCATTTTATGAAGCATAAGAAAAGAACAAATACAAAATTAGATTTTAAAGCGAATATCAACTGTTTATCCTCCATCCCCGAAGCACAAAAACTGAAAGAAAATTAATTCTCCTTTTAAACCTACAATTTCCAAAGGGAGAGATCTTTAGTGAAAAAAGAAAAAGAAAAAACAACAGTAGCTTGGGAACCATGGTGGATGCAGTAGTCTCATCTGTGGTTAACAGGCTTGAAGACTATCTAATCCAAGAAGCAGCCTTCTTTCGAGGGATAAGAATTGAAGTGGAGTCACTGAAAAAACATCTAGAATGGATGAACTGTTTCATTAGCGGCCGGGGCGGGGAGACCTCTATTTTTGTCCCCACCCTATCCTCAAGGACGGGGAATTTCCCAGTCCCCGTCCTTGTCCGCGTCCCCCATTTTTTGGTATGAAGGGAAGTGATTTTGAACAACTAATGCTAATTGAGCTACACTAAAACTTTTTGAGGCCCATTTTATATAATATCATTATTAACTATTATTTGATCAAATACATCATAATTTATTCCAAAACTGTCTTTTTTATCAATATAGTAAAACCTCTTTATAGTCATAACGGTGGAATCAATTAGAGATTATAACTTAATAGAGATGTAGTTACAAAAATTATTATTTTGATTTCTTTTTTTATAAGTAATACAATATTAGGATTTCAATTCATATTTTAATATTATCAAAATTTCAATTCAACGCTTCAATTATTTATTTTTAAAACTAATAAAAAATCATATCTTCAAACCAACAAAGATAAGTGTCATTGATGAAATTGTAAATATAACTAATGCATGGTCAATTGATATGAAACCACAGACAATTGTCAATGGTTTTAAGTACTACAAAATTAGGATTCTCGATGTCAATAAATTGCAAGTTGCAAATGAAGTGGATGAGAATAATAAAAAAGTCATTGCAGAATTGAGTAGTCAGATTCGACAATTTTACTACACCAAACAAATGAATATTAATTTCTTCCTCGATCATCCAAATGAACAACAAATTGTGTGTGCTTTAATTAAAGAAGAAATCATTGTTGTAATTAGATAAGAAGAGAAAATAAATAATCCTAAGGATGATAGTATGAAAATATAAAAAGTTTTGAACCATAAAGCTCTAATGATGCTTGAGAAGTTAAAAATATTTTGATAAGATACATATTATTAAAATAATTATAAAATCCAATCTTGTATGTTCCATAAATTATAATTAAGAAAAATTAATAAAATAAAAAGCTTGTTTTTCCTGTATCTTTATAAAAGACCTGCTAGTCAATCAAACTTTATTACAAAATAAAAAGAGGAGAAGGGTGATTATGTTTCTTTTACTTTTTTTTCTTTTTCTCTTTATAAAGTTCAATTGTTATGCTAATTGTAGTTTCGGTGAACAGAGGAGAAGGCAAGGAAGCCCAGAATACTTTACACTGGTCTCCGCCTATTATGTTCTTTACTTTTTCTTTTTCTGTTGAGTAAACGACATATTCCCACCCAGGTTTGACGAAATCCCAGATGAGTACCACAGGTTCAATTATTCTAGATTCTCACCCTTAAAGTAACAGGTTTATGAACTTTAGGGTTTAGAGCGTGCAATTACCATAATGCCCTAACCCTAAATTAATAAATTATGTTAACCCCTAATTTATTAGAATTATAAAACTACCATTTTATTTTCAAATTATATCAAAAACACCCTCGGTCACTACACACCCTCATCGGAAACAGCCCGATCTGGGCTGTTTCGACGACGTCGAATGCCTGGTCACTCCATCACCTTCCCTGTAGTCCGGCGTCCAAAACCCCTCTGGTTTCCGACTATTTGCCCCTCCAATCGCCGGCAACGTTAGGTTGTGTTTCGGTGTTCTTCACCGGATTCCGGTCGATTTGATGGTGAAAATCCAATTAGACACCACCAATGAAACCATCGTATCTGATCTTAAAATCCCTGTCCCCAGTAGCTGTTTTCGGCGTCATTCGCCGGCCAAGAGTTCGTGTTCTTCGGCGTTTTTCGATGGTGGTGGACAGCAAACGGTTGAGCTGTCGTGGCTGGAAAGGTTAGGGGTTTTGTAGGGGAGGATTCGAGGAGTCAAATGGTGGTGACAAGGGTGATTTTGGGTGGAAAAATCGCCGAAAAAAGTGCGAAAAACGTTTACCGGCGATGGTCTGCTAATGTACGTCGGAGGACTGTTACAGGCGGTGGTCTGCTAACGTGAGCCGCTCATGTAAAATGACCAATTTACCCCTTTACTGCTACATCAAACGTTTTTCCGTCACTTTAAGGGTGCGAATCTGAAATAAATGGAACATGTGGTACTCAATTGGGATTTCGTCAAACCTTGGCTGGCAATATGTCGTTTACTCTTTTCTGTTTATTAAAGTGCTATTGTGGTCACATTTTCCAATGTGCTCTTTTTATTTCATGAGTGATAATCTCGTAACTAATAATTGAAGTTAGATTGAATGTGAATATAATCAACTTTCAAGTCAGTTCCAGGGTGCTAACGCTAGGCATACATGGCCCTAATATCGAATAAACTTCACTAGCTAGAATCGAAAATTAATCAAAGGAAATAATAACAATCATGACCTTACCCTACGAATGAATTTTCCCACAACTGGAGGCGAAACCAGCTGGAAACTTTAGCTACTGACCAAATTTTTGCCGGTGAATTATCTGCAAATTGCATTTTACGAAGCATAAGAAAAAAACAAAAAATTAGAGTTTGAAAGCGAATATAAACTGTTTATCATCTGTCTCTGAAGCACAAAAACTGAAAAAGAAAATTAATTCTCTTCTCTCAAACCTTCCATTTCCAAAGAAGAAGCGGTTGGGAACCATGGCGGATGCAGTTGTCTCATTTGTGGTGAACAAGCTTGGAGACTATCTTGGAGACTATCTGAGACAAGCATCAGCTTTCTTAGAAGTGAGAAGTGAAGTGGAGTCGCTGAAAAAAGATATGGAATGGATGCTTGGTTTCGTGAAGGATGCTGAAGATAAACAAGTCGACAACTCTTTGGTACGCCTATGGGTATCTGAAATCAAAGATATTGCTTATGAATCTGAAGATGTCCTTGATGAATTTATGCTCAAAGTCCGAGATGGAGGGATCGCTCCAGAGATGCTCAAAGTGGAAGAAGAAGCGTCTTCTAATAAAAGGCAAAAGATCATAACTTCAATAAAAAAGTCAATTGCTAAATCTTCTCGCAAGGCCAAGGAGACGGTGACTATGTACAACATAGGCAAGGAGATTGAAGCTCTGAAAAAGAGACTTAGTGACGTTTCTCGTAGACGTGCATTTTATGGCCTTAGAAACATCAATATCAAGACGGACGAAGAGAATCATGCTCTTAGAAGAATAAAGCAGCTGAGAAAAACCACCTCCTTTTCGTTAGAAGAGAAAGTTGTTGGCTACGAGGACGAGACCAACGAACTGTTGGCTAAACTACTTGCCGATGAGCCAAGGCGTTGGGTGATCTCTATTTGGGGCACTGGTGGCTTGGGTAAGACAACTCTTGCTGGAAAACTTTACAAAAACAGTGAAATAAAAAAAAAATTTCGTTGTGCTTGGGTTTCTGTATCTCAGGATTACAACAATGAAGATCTTCTTCGAAGGATTATAAAATCTTTTGCTTTTTCTGCGAAGGAATTGGATAGAATGAGTGAAGAAGACTTGGAGAGGTATCTTCATAAATGTTTGCAAAAATACTCGTACTTGTTGGTAATTGACGATGTATGGCACAAAGAAGCATGGGCAAGCCTCAAAAGAGCCTTTCCAGACAATAAGATGGGTAGCAGAGTAATTATTACCACTCGATACAAAGATGTTGCAGAGCGTTCAGATGAAAGAACTCATGTACATGAACTTCGATTTTTAAAGCCAGATGAGAGTTGGCAGTTATTCTGTGAGAAGACCTTCTGGAATTTAAATATAGATAAAGGATTGGAGAAGTTAGGAAGAGAAATGGTAGAAAAATGTCGCGGTCTACCACTAGCCATTGTGGTATTAGGTGGTTTACTGTCAACAAAGAAGCCACAAGAGTGGCATTCGGTGCGTGATAATATCTGGCAAAATTTAAGTAAGGATTCCTTGGATATCACGTATTTATTCTCTTTAAGCTTCAAAGATTTGCCCTATCAATTGAAGTTATGCTTTCTCTACCTAAGCCATTTTCCAGAAGACTCCGAAATTAATACAGATAAATTAACCCGATTGTGGGTGGCTGACGGTTACATACCGCATGATGAAGAAACAATGGAAGATGTTGCTTACAGTTACTTGTATGAGTTGATTAACAGGAGCCTTGTTCACAAGGAAAAAATGCGGTTGAGGACAGTTATGACGTGTCGAGTTCATGATCTTTTAAGGGATTTTGCAATTCAAAAGGGCAAAAGAGCTCAACTTGATTCAGATTTATGATGAAATCAGAAGCTCAGCCGGCTCTTCAAAGCTATTACGCCGACAACAATTCATTTATTCTGGGATGAATAGCAGCTCGTGGCTTCAACAGTTTAATCCGCCCCTGCGTTCTCTTTTGTTCTTTGATCTCTATCAAGAGCATCCTACGGTAGAGCAAATGATACCAACTTTGTGCGCAAGATTCAGGTTTTTAAGAGTGCTCGAGTTTGGATGTTTCAATGGAAGATCAGGGTGGACCTTACCCAAAGATATAGATAAGTTGATTCTCTTGAAGTATTTGGGATTAAGAGATACACTGGTTCAAAGTATTCCACCATCAATTCTCAACTTGTCGAATCTAGAAACTCTTGACTTACTCGATCAGACGAGGTCTGGTGTCACTCTACCAACTGAAATTTGCAAGTTGCAAAATCTGAGACATCTAATTGGGAATTTTGGAGGGCAATATTTCCGGATAGACAATATGAAAAACCTTCAGACTTTGAAGTGTATAGGCGATGACACTTGGACTAAAACCAATCCAGAAAAATTGGTTAATCTTCGCGAGCTGCATGTGTCTTTTTACCGTGAAAGACAGGACGAGATCACTTTTGATTCTTTTGCCAAACTGAAAAACCTTCGAATTTTGTCGGTTATATTATCAAGAAATGACTTTTTTGCTTCACTGCAACCACTCTCTCATTGCCGACATCTCCTACACTTGAGCTTAAATGGGAAGATGGAGAAACTACCAGAAGAAATGCCCGTACTTTTGCCAAATCTCGAACGCCTATCGATGTGGAGCTCCAAGCTTGTAGATGACCCGATGCCTACATTAGAGAAGATGCTGAACCTCACAGTACTTGATATATGGAACGATTGTTATTTGGGAAAGAAACTAGTATGCACAGCAAAGGGTTTTCCTCGGCTTGAAATTCTTCTTGTTGATGCAAAAGATTTAGAGGAGTGGCAAGTAGAGGACGGTGCTATGCCTGTGCTTAGAGGTTTAAATATAAATAACAACTCCAGATTCAGAATTCCAGAAAGATTGAGATCAATCCCTCGCCCAGATGAATGGGAATCCTATAAAAGTTACGACGGCGACTCGAGATAATTCAAAAACCTCCAAGGTATACTTGTTCTTAATTTAATTTATTGTTATTTTTATCTTTCAATTTGTCATTTGTCCGGATACGAAGAATGTTATTTGTACTCCTACCTGCAATCTTTTCATCATGTCACCTTTAATATATGTTGTTCATAGTTTATAGGGGGTTAATTGATTATTGGCAGACGTTGATGCACTCAGGATTCCCGCTCCCCGATGAGTGGGTTGCGGTTCCTATAATACCCATATTTTATGGGTTATTTTATGAACTTTATTTTGTGTTCTCGGGTGGAAAAATGTGAGTTTCTAAATTTTGTTGAGGACATTTTGCAAGAAAAGCTGATGTGCCTGGGTCAGGGTGCGAATAAAATAATATTTGGGGCAATTTCACAATTTTATTCTAATTGTTGCGGATTTCTATAACAAGAAGTACGAATTTTCATAGTTTATTAACCGTTCATTAACGATAAGAAAATGTTTATTATTTTAAAATTTTCAAGAGAATTTTTGTTATTATATCTTATATTTGCGGATTAATGTTATTTTATCTTCTTGGTCAAGGCCCTCTTTTTATCCCACATACGCGTACACCCACACAGATTCTAACATCATCTAAAAGGGTTAGTGAATATTAAACAACCACATAAATAGAGAATATGAATATAAATGAAGAACATGTACATAAATAAAGAACAAGAACATAAATAAAAACATAAATATTAAACATGTTAAAAAATATAAATTAAAACATAAATTTAATATCAACGGATAGAGACATCACGACTATCAGTTTTGAGGAAAGAGTACAATCTAACTGTTCATATTTATTGGACCGCATTAATATGATCACCATGTCATCGTCATCCTAACACTTGCCACCTCTCTTCTAGGTTACGATTGCCACGTGCACTTTTTTTGAAATCCAAACTATTAATTTCTTGAAATAATTTTGGTAACTACAATGCATTGCTCTCGGCCCAATTCAAATTGGGCTGACACATTAGGCCCAAGTATATAATAGGACAATATTAATTCCATCAAGAAGCTGGATACGCCCAATTTTATTTCTAATTCCAACTTTAATTTTCATTTAATTTTACATTTTCAATCATACAATAAAAACTTATATACAAATTATTACAATCTTATGACTATAATACCCTCGTGATATAAAAATCAAAAAGAGTTACTCGCACCTTTTTTTTCCCCAAAGTATTACTAAATAACTCTCTTCCTCATTAAATATTTAAAATAACAATTTATCTTTACACGTGGTATTTTATAAGAATCTTGTTGTTTAATTTAATAATCCAAGCGTAAATTTGGTGTAACCACAACCAAAAAAAAAAAAAAAAATGTGAGTTTCTAAATTTTGTTGGGGGCATTTTGCGAGAAAAGCTTATGTGCCTAGGTCAGGGGCGAATAAAATAATATTTGGGACAATTTCAAAATTTACTCTAATTGTTCCAGATTTCTATAGCAATAAGTATGAACTTTCATAGTTTACTAACAGTTCGTTAACAATAAGAAAATTCTTGTTATTTTAGAAACTTCAAGAAAATTTTTGTTACTATATCCTACATATGAAGATTAATTTTATTATCTCTTCTTATTTAAGAAGGAGAAAGTCAACTAAACAGTGACAATCAGAAGCTCGGGCAATATCAAGTGATAAAGACATCGCGATTATCAGTTTCGAGGAAAGAGTACAATCTAACGGTCCCATCCTTATCAAACCACATTAGCATGAGTACCATGTCATTGTCATCCTATCACACACCACCTCTCTTTTACGTTACGATGTTGTCACGTGTACTTTCTCAAAATCTAAACTATTAGGCTCTGTTTGTTACCTTATTGGGATACTATTATTAGTATTCTCAATAAAGTTAAATAGTAAAATTAATTTATTTTTAAAATATTATTTAATTTTTTTTAAACTCCCTAAATTTGTTAATTTAACTAAATATCTCTAAATATTTTTTTTAGAAATTACAAAAACACCCTAGCAACCCTCTGGTTGTTGTATTTAATGGGTGAGTTGGGGTGTTTTTGTTAACTTTTAATATTTTATTATAGGAGTGTTTAGTAAATAAACAAATATAAGGGGTATTTTTTATTAATTTTTAAATCCTATATCGTAATATCTGCCCAATTAAATATTTTTTAAAATATTATTCTAAAAAATATCAGAATAATAAACCAAACTCACCCTTAATTTCTTGAAATAATTTTGGTAACTATAATGCATTGCTCCCAGCCCAAGTCAAATTGGGCTGACACATTAGGCCCAATTATATATAGAACAATATTCATTCCATCAAGAAGCTTGATAAGCCCAATTTTATTTGTCTCCATCTTTAATTTTCATTTAATTTTAATTTCCAATCATATAATAAAAAATTATATATAAATTACTACAATTTTATGACTATAATACCCTTGTGATATAAAACTCAAAAAAGAGTTACTTGCAATTTTTTTTTTTTTTTTTCCAAAAGGATTACTAAATAACTCTTTTCCTCCTTAAATATCTAAAATAGCAATTAATCTTTTACCGTTGCTATTTTATAAGGATTTTAGTGTTTAATTTAACAGTTCAAAGGTAAATTTTGTATAATGGCCGACCAAAAAAAAAAAAAAAAAAAGGTATGTCATTATCAAGGGCGGAGCTATTTTCATTCTCTTCTCTTAAACCTACCAGTTCCAATTGGAGAGATGTTTATTGAAAAAAAAAAAAAAAAAAAAAAAAAAAACCAAAACCATATACAATTATGAAGATATGTATATGTTATTATCACATAATTATGAAGAGACATTAGATTATTGTTATAATACATATATGTTATGGTTTCAATTTAATGTTTTTTTAAGCCATTTGTGGCAATGATGAGTATCTACCGGTTGTGATTTCATCTGGTTTAAGCTTTTATCATATATTCATTCTCTAAACATATATATATTCTATATTTTGCACTTCAAACGATGATGTATTAACTAGTTTGATTGTCATATGTATTATGTGATTTTTTATCTATAATGTGTAACTTTAAATCAATATTACATTATTTATAATGCAAAACTATGCGAAAGAATCGACCCAGTGTATTAGGACACAAAATATACTCCCTTCTTTGGTTGGGCCAAAATTAATTGCTTAGGAATAATAAAGCCTGCAATAGTGCCTAAATAATTGGGCCATGCTAATTCACTTACTTTTCGTGAATGAAGTTTTAATTTTACTTAAATAAAATACATGATTATGATTAAGAATAATGCTACATATACAATATTATATGGTAAAAGATGATTGAGTGAAAATTTAATTTTCATTTAAAGTTTTTGTTTGGTTGAATGTGAATATGATGAACTTTCAAGTTAGTTTCAGGATGTTAATGTTGGGCATCTGTGGCCCAACACTGAAAAACTTTTGACTAGAATGAATAAAGCTAGAGTCGGAATTTAATCAATGGAAATAACAACTATGAAAGAGAGAAGAAGTTCACTTTCGATTCTATTGCCAAAATGAAGAGTCTTCAAATTTTAACGATCCTTTTTTCAAATGATCATTTTTTTCCTACATTGCGACCACTCTGTCATTGCCGATATCTCCGACACTTGATATTACTTGGGAAGATGGAGAAACTACCAGGAGTAATGCATGTACTTTTGCCAAATGTAGAAAGCCGAACGTTATGGAAACCCAAACTCGTAGATGACCTGATGCCAATATTGGAGAAGATGTTGAACCTCACAGAACTTGAATTAATTTGTTGTTACCATGGAAAGAAGATGGTGTGCACGGCAAAGGGTTTTCCCCAGCTTGCAATTTTAAGACTTGCTACGAGAGATTTAGAGGAGTGGCAGATAGAGGAAGGAGCTCTGCCAGTGCTTAGAGGTTTGCAGTTAGCAGACCATAGCCGATTCAAACTTCCAGAAAGATTGGAATCAGTCCCTCTCCTACCTTGATGGTGATTGTTGTGTTTGTACTGTATTTTCTTTCAAATTTAATTTGTCATTTGGCCATCATTTGGGTTTTTTATATTGTTTCAGTTGTAAATATGTGAGCCTCTTTACTCATCAAAGTACCATAATACTTCTTGGTAATAGTATCAGCTTACAGAGAATCAGTATTTGAGAAATTGTGAATAGTTTTTTAGCCCGGGATTTACCCAAAGATATAGGCAAGTTGATTCACTTGAAGTACTTGGGATTAAATGACATTGACCCGTCCTAACCCTCTCTATCCCATAGGCTCAAGGCGCACCCATGGGACTCGGGTGACCGAGACGTGTCATGTGAAAAACCGTAAAATCTATTTTTTGAATATACTTCTCGTAAAAACATAACATATGATATATAAATATTTGAAAATCTGAAAATATATCACATTCATTTTATAAACTTGAAAAACATGAGGTATCAGAGTTTTCAAATCTTACAATCAGCAAATGAGATAAACATCTGAAATAAAACATAATTCTGCATCGGAATAAACATGACATTTTTACATAATATACATTGCATTCTCATCCAAGATATGCTCATGGTAATAGGTAGGAAACCGTATGAATGCAATCTTAACATTTAAACAAACACTCATATTAATACATAGGAAGCCATATGAATGCAGAATTTAAACACTTAAAAATAAAACTAAAGAACAACTTTCCACCACCACGGCATTCAAAAGAAATGCCCAACAATTCCACTGACTAGCATGCCGCGGCACTGCAGTTTCTTTGCCGCTGCAATGCTTCATTTCCAGCCAGATTCTGGTTTCTTCAACCCAGCAATTTAGCCACTAACCCCTCTTTCCAGTCCACCCAAAACCAAGTATATTAGGCATGCAAAAAAGTTGCCAATATAATTCCTCAACATGCATCAATCACTCACACACAATACATTACCAAATTTTGCTACATTCCATCCATCAATTTGTAACCATACCACACAACAATAACAAAATTTAGCACCAGCCCCACCATATTGGCTGGATTTTTTCTCCACCAACACAATCAAGCCAAAAACATCACATGCAAATTCCCAACCCAACTCTTAAATCAAAGCACATGCATATAATATAATATATATATAATAATATTACAAAATTCAATTACTTGGATACCATTAACACACAACACCATAAAATACCTAAAACTATATAACAATAAACATACACAACCATTCAACAACAACCTTCAGAGAAAACATATCTATATGGATATTAATCATGAAGGTAGGTACAACATAATTGATATATTCCACACAACCAATTTTAAGACAAACCACACACCACATTAAGTCAAAACAGGGTGAAAAGTAATTTAAATTAATAAGCTAAGGAAAAATCACATGAAATTTTTATAAGGTAAATACCAAAATCAATCAAACATGGCAACATGCAAGCTTAAAGAAAAAATCGGCTCTTCTAAACATGTCTAAAACTTTCTTCACTCAATCTTCACTAACAACATCATCTCATCTCCATCATGTAACCTTATTTTTAATGCATTCAACCATAGTATTTTCTAGAAATTGACAAAAAATTAACTCAAGGAAAAGAAGAAAAAGGACATGCAAGCTAGAATCTCATTCAATTGAAATATTTTTATGCATTTTTCCACTCACCAAAACAAGCTACAATTTTAATGGGTCAGTTTGACACATATATGTTGATCCAGTAATATTTTCAAACCAATTCAGAACCAAAATCTATTTAAAACATAATTTTATTTCAACCTCTCAAAACTGCCAAACTATTTTCCAGAATTGATGTTTCTGAATTTTAAAATTCATATCTATGCACTCTTAACTTTAAAAATCCTGAAACTTTCCAGAATTAAACAAGACACATAAAGAATTTATCAGAATTTAAAATCACTCATTTCGGACGAGTATAAGAATATTAAATCAGTCCCTGAAAATGCATGGTCTGCAGAAAACATAAAATTCCAGGATTACAGAGCAGATTTAAAAAATTCATAAAAAAATCAATACATCGAATTTTTGGGTGAAATGAATTTTCAAACAATCCTCAGGAAGTCTAAAACAAAATATCTGAAATTTAGCTTCAATTGAAAACCCAAAACATATGTAGAATTTACGGAAGTTCAGGCTATCAGAATTTTACAGTATAACCTTTTTATGACAAAAAAATACTTTACTAACTCTTAATTCTGTAAGATCAACATATATGCTGTACCCATATAAAACTATTGTATTAATTCTCCAATTTCAGTCAACAACACTTCCCAAAACAATTTCTATGCAATAACCTCTTCAATTATACATCTAACCATGATTTAAAAGCAACACATTAACCATTATCACTTTTAATTCAATCCATTTCAGCCAAATTAAAGTAGAAAGCTCTAACTGGACATGCAACCTTTGAAACTCAAGCTTAAAAATACACTTATCGAAGATCATATATTCTTCTTAATGAAAAACATGCATTATTAACATAGTAATTCATTTCAAGAGCACAGGGGTGAATGTGCAATTTTATAAACATGTTTCAAACATGACATATTCAACCCAATTTCGTTACTCCTCCAACATAATGCATAAAAACATCAAAACTCCATGAAATCATGCACTTCAACACTTCTCAAGCTTCCGAACAAGACAATAAAGAAAATACATGTTTAAAATTTATACAAAACACATTTAATCCAAACATCATCTCAAAAAATTGAAAAGATTAACTCAAAAAAATCATGCGAGACTTAAAATTAAAACTTTGTTTAGAGAAAATTTAGTTTTCCCACTCACAATTTTAACTCAAACCGAAAATTGGAAGCAACGTCAAGCACTTTCTTCCTCCATATCTATTAACAAAACCACTCCTAAATTGAAGAAAGGAAGAAGAATTCATCAACCAAACCACATGCATGTGTTACCCGAAACCAAAATTGAGTGATCTGCTCCAACATTTCTCATCTCCATTTTTGCTTCACTTTCACTCTCACTCTATCTCTCGGCCGAACCCATTCTTTCTTCTCTTCTTTCTCTCTAATAACTGAAATTTGGAAGCTGCAAAATTTGAGACATCTAATTGGACAATTTCGATCGCATTATTTGCGGATAGACAATATGACAAACCCTCAGACTTTGAAGCTTGTACAAGATGACACTTGGACTAAAACAAATCCTGAAACATTGGTTAATCTTCGAGAGCTACACTTATTTCTGAGCCATGAAAGAGAGAAGAAGTTCACTTTCGATTCAAATTTTAACGGTCGATTTATCGCAGGATCATTTTAACGGTCCAAAGGGCCCAAAAGTAAAGAGATCATGAAGTTTTAAGAAGGAAGAGTAACATTACGCTATAATATTAGATTAGTCAATTGGGCCTAATTAAGCCCAAACACAGAAGTTAAGGGCTATCTCAATTACAGGTAATTGCCTACTGCCATAGCAGTTACCTCTGCTACGCAAACCACCTGAAGTTAAGGGCTGGTTTTATCCTATTGAAGAATATACTCCAGCTACACTTCAGCTTTATAGCTTTAATATTGCTTTAGTTCAATGTAACTATAGTTAACTATATACTTTAATTAAATGTAATTGTAGTTAACTATAGTAGTGGAGTTGGTTAGTTGAGTTAGTTAGAATTTACTTTACTAAAAGGTACTGTACAAACATTGTTCGATACAATTGATGCTTACTCTTTTCTCTACATTTTGCCCTTTGTAATCAGCCGGGTAACCATGAATTTTATAACATGTATCCCTCTTGTGCCTTGGTAGATGACAAAACTCACACTCTATATAAGGCATTTTCCCTTTATATTTGGGATTATGATTTTGCCCTTTCTGTGTGTTGTGTGCATACAAAGCAGTGGTTACATCTGAGCCACTATTATTGCCCGACAGTATTCTCTAACTTTCATCTTGATTGACAACAGAATATGCTTGTTTTACAGAGGGCAGGGGTGGCATCAATAGGATTTGGCTTCGAACTATAGAATAAGTTGTTCAGTTACCAAAGCAGCCTCGGAGTATCAGATGAATGAATATACAGCGGCGAGTTCGTGTCTGAGAGATTCATAGTCGATTCACTGCTGGAATTCATCACTGTGAGCTGATTGAATAGAATAGGTTGAAGCTTAAACCAGATCAAAGAAATTGATGAGCTAATCAAGATCGGTTGTTGACGAAAGGAAGAAAAAAAATTCTTAGGATATCAAACCCAAAGCTTTGATACCATATTAGCTTTTGTAGAAGGGAAAAATGTAGAGAAAAGAGTGAGCATCAATTGTATCGAACAATGTTTGTACAGTACCTTTTAGTAAAGTAAATTCCATCAAAGAACAGATCAACAGCTAATCAAGCACATACACAGCCTGATACAACCTCTAATGCTCCTGTGGAATTCAAATTCACTAGGTACAATTCTTTCGGCAGAACAATACTCCCAGCTACTCCAACTTCTTGGAAAGGAGAATATCTCAGCATCAACTAATGTGGTAGGTATAGCTACATCACTTTTATCCTGTTTTAATAACACTACAAATTGGATCATAGATCCAGGGGCGACAGACCATATGACCAATAGATTGTCTAGCTTAAATGCACCTATAGACACAACTTATCATCTAGAAACTTATTTTGGCCTACCAAATGGAACCAAAACCAAAATTAAGCACACTGGATCTGTTAGGATAGATGATGTGATTAGTCTAGATCATGTATTGCATTGACTAGACTTCAAATATAATTTGTTCTCTGTTTCTCAATACACTTCAGCTAATAATTGTGCAATAACCTTTTACCCTAATTTTTGCTTAATCTAGGACCTCTAGAGTGGCAGGTTGAAAGGGATTGGTAAAAAATTTCAAGGCTTATATTTTCATGTGCCCTTCACACAATCATCACTTCACAATTCTGACATCAAAACTCTTGCAAAAATGCTTTCTACATCGAGTGTTTGTAATACAATAATGAATAAAGTTTCAATTCCTAGTTCTAGTGTAATTTTTTATTTCCATGTTTGGCATAAAAGATTGGGGCATGTCCCAAACCCTATTCTAAAACAGATGGTTAATCATTTGCCAATTGACAATTCTTCACATTGTCCAATTTGTCCCTTGGCAAAACAAACTACAACACCTTTCCTTTAGCCAAAGTATTTCAAATTCAGTTTTTTGATCTTTGCATATGGATGTATAGTACCTACTTTTTGGAAATGCAAGATTTTTCCTAACTTTGTGGATGATTTACTAGAGTGACATGGATTTCCTAATGCAATTTAAATCTGATGTTTTTCAGTTGCTTAAAAATTTCTTAATCATGGTTCAAAATCGGTTTCATGTAACACCTAAATGCATCGTTCTGACAATGGCTTAGAGTTTTTTAATAGAAATTGTCATGATTTGTTAGCAAACCTAGGTATTCAGCACCGAGTTCATGTGTTTACTCTCCACGCAAAATGGTATTGTGGAGAAAACACAAACACATTTACAGGTTGCTAGAGCCTTAAAGTTTCACTCAAAATTACACACACACACTTTGGGCTATTGATTCAAACACAGTCTATTAATTAATAGGTGCCCAACCACTGTCCTAAGGTCTCTCTCCTTTTGAAAAATTATTTGGCAAACCTCCTTCCTTGACACATTTGAGAGTCTTGGTTGCTTAGCTTATTCTACAATCCTTACTCCAAAGATAAATTTACCTTTAGGTCCATTCCAGTGTTTTTTGTAGGATACTCCTTAAATAAAAAGGATATTTATGTACACTTAGACACCCATACAGTTCATACACCCGAGATGTGACCTTTTTGATCATATTTTTCCTTTTAGCTTCCAAATAGATTTGTCAGTCTTTTCATCTGATTCCTTTTTAGAAATAGATTGTTCCAATACACATCTTTCACAACGTTGCATACATGCATCAGATCCGGTTGTTTTCCCTAATTCCTCACCTGTCTCAAATACCTCCAGCTACAGATCTCCTATCACAATACAACATCTGCATTGACACTTCAGCTAGTCCTCTCCATACCTTTAGGAAATCCACCAGAATTACAAAACCTCCAATCTGGACTACATACTACCACTGTCCTACACTTCCCTCTTCACCACAAACTCACTTAGTTAAATATCCAATTTCACATTCCATAATTACAATCACCTTTCACCTACTTAACAAGCCTGCCTTAGCAAAATTTCCTCCTTAACTGAACCAGTTAATTTTTCCCAAGCCTCTAAAGATCCTAGTGGGTAGAAGCTATGTCAAAGGAAATTAAAGCTTTAGAGAACAATCATACCTGGTCATTGGTTCCATTGCCCCCTGGTAAAAGTCCAATCAGATGTAAATGTGTATACAAATAAAGTTTAATACTGATGGCACTTTGGAGAGGTATAAAGCCCGTGGTGGTTAAAGGTTACACACAACAGTTGGAATTGGTTATGAGGAAACATTCTCTCCTTTTGTTAAAATGGTTACTGTCAGGACTATTCTTTCTCTAGCTTCAATTCATGACTTGCCTTTCATCACCTTGATGTTGATAATGCATTCTTACAAGGTGATTATCAAAAGAGATTTATATGTCTTTGCCTCAAGGTTTCCTAAACCTTCTAGATAGAATTTGGTTTGCAGATTTCACAAGTCCTTATATGGACTTAAATAGGCTTCTCGAGCTTGGACTTTAAGCTCACTACATCCTTGCTTCAGGAGGATTTTCCCAAGCAAAATCGATTATTCCCTCTTATCAAAAGACATGGCACTCACATTGTGGTGATTCTTGTTTTGTTGATGACATAGTCATCACTGGAAGTAATTCTGATCTGATTCATGATACAATACTTCAATTGAATTTTAAGCTTAAGGATCTTGGGCTACTTAATATTTCCTTAGTTTAGAGGTGGCTAGTCTGATAAGGTATTTCCCTATGCCAACGCAAATATGCCTTAAATTAATTTCTACTACTGGTTTATCAAGTGCTAAACCTGCTTTATTCCTACTGACCAGCACATTAAGTTCACCTATATGGATTATGATAGTAGTTCAATGTTCCTGGAGATCCCTTCTAAAAGATGCTTCCGTTATAGCAATTAATTGTAAATTGTTGTACTTATGCATGACTCGCCCTGATTTAAGCTACTCAGTAACTTTGTTGAGTCAGTTTATGCATGTTCCTAAGGATTCACATATGCAGCAGCTTTAAGAGTTGTAAATATGTTAAATCTGAAAGATGGATACATGGAGAATCAAGCATATCATACTATAACCATATAGTCAGTTGTTTAATGAGATGATTCTTGAAGAATTAGAAAGCAAGACACAGACCTATACTTTTATGTTTATGCCAAGAGCCAATTGTTTGAGAATGGATGGAAAATAGCCTGAAGTTAAACTGGTTGTTAAAGTTTAAGATCTAACATGATCAATTCTATGATTATGAATTGATTATTAATGTATATTGTATATGCCATGTACTAGTTTACCCTTAGTTAGATATCTTTGAAATATACATGGTCATGATGTCATGCATGATTAATGTTTAAATGCATGAGTTGCAATGTAATACATGTTTTAAGATGATGTATGTGAGCAGAGATATGTAAATGGATTGATAATCCATAGATGAATTAAAAGTATTAAGCTCACTAAAATATGTTATACATGCCATAGATGTTAGAGATGCATATAGACAGATAGAGATGCATATAGACATGATGAAAAATGCGTAAGCTATCCTCGTATACCGATTGGAAAAGATGAATATATGCTTTGATGCTAAATACGTGTAAGCACGCCTCCCGATGATATGAGCTCTAGATGAATTTGAGGCTAGATGTATGAAGTGCTTAAATGCTAGAAAAGTTCGATCGGCTACACTTATGTTTCATGGCATTTATTTTGCACTACATAGTTATGATGTTATTTACATTATGAGATGATTTATACTCATGTTAGATGATATTTAGATGTTATATCATGACATGTATTGTGCATGTACTATGTTTACATACTTATTTGTATGGTGTACACATTGAGGTTATATAGCCATGGATAAATGATGAAAGACAATAAATATAAAGAAAAAAAAAAAAAAAAAAAAGGGAAGTATCCCTAAATGTAAAGATAAGTGATGTGTTAACAAATAGTTTAAATAAGATCAAATGCACATTTAGAATGAACGGATCATTCCTTACTGAGCGATTAGCGCTCACCCTTTTATTGTTGATTACTTTGCAGGTAGACTAGAAGCGAAGGATACTAGAGATAGCGGGGCTATACGTGAGGAGATGATTTATTGTCATCTCGATGTTTTTTTATCTTGATGTAAATAATGTAAATGATAAATATTTGTGAAACACCTTTTGGAATAGTCTACCCTATAAATATGTTTCGAATGTGTATTTTATGGATAAATTCTTAAAGTTTTGAAATTATATGTTTGGATCCTGCATGACATTTTATATGCATGTTTTGGATATTACTATTATTATCTTTACACATATATTTTTTTCTAAATACAACTCGTTTTCCAGACATGTATCCTCGAGATTCTCATTGAGGGATATTAAGAGGATACCTGACTGGAGAGGGGTTTTACATAAGATAAAATGTATATAAAAACTAGATACATTAACATATATATACAAAACATAATGCCTTGGAACTAACGACACGATTGGTTCCTAGGGCATACCCATCTAGTAAGTGGATCAGCTACGTTATCCGCTCAAGGTGTTTTCTGCACCAAAATTTCTCCAACTTCAACAAGCTCCCTTAAAATATGATATTTACGCTGAATATGTTTTGATTTTTGGTGTGCTCTTGGTTCTTTTGCTTGTGCAATAGCACCATTATCGCAGAACAAGGTTATCGGATAACTCATGTTAGGAACCACATCAAGTTCAGCTACAAATTTGCGTATCCACACACCTTCTTTTGCTGCTTTTAAAGCGGCAATATATTCAGCTTCTATAATGGAGTCAGCAGTGGTCAATTGTTTGGAACTTTTCCAACTAACTGCTCCTCCATTACATGTGAAGATGAATCCCGATGTAGACTTTCTATCATCCACATCTGATTGAAAATCAGAATCTGAGTATCCCTAGATTTTCAATTCTGAACCTTCATGACTCAGTATTAAATCTTTAGTCCTTCTCAAGTACTTAACGATTGTTTTAACTGCTGGCCAATGTTTCTCTCTTGGATTTGATTGATATCTACTAACAATACTTATAGCACAAGCTATATCAGGCCTTGTACATAGCAGTGCATACATAAGACTACCCATGGCTAAAGCGTAGGGTATATTACGCATCCGCTGTCATTCCAGATCAGTCTTAGGACTCATATCCTTAGAAAGATGTAGTCCATGACCGCAAGGCAAAAAACCTCTTTTGGAGTCTTGCATGTTGAACTTTTTCAACATTTTCTCGATATACATGCTCTGAGATAACCCTATCAATCCTTTCGCTCTATTTCTATAGATGCAAATTCCTAAGATGTAATTTGCTTCTCCCAAATCTTTCATTAAGAAAGCTTTTGACAACCACATCTTAACTTCAGTCATCATGCCAATATCATTTCCCATTAATAATATGTCATCTACATATAATATGAGGAAAATCATGACATGATCTTTTACCCACTTGTATACACACGGTTCATCCGGATTCTTTATGAAACCAAAAGTTTTGATTGTTTCATCAAATCGGATATTCCAGCTTCTGGAAGCTTGCTTCAATCCATAAATAGATCTATNCCATAAACCTTCTAGATAGAATTTGGTTTGCAGATTTCACAAGTCCTTATATGGACTTAAATAGGCTTCTCGAGCTTGGAACTTTAAGCTCACTACATCCTTGCTTCAGGGAGGATTTTCCCAAGCAAAATCAGATTATTCCCTCTTTATCAAAAGACATGGCACTCACATTGTGGTGATTCTTGTTTTTGTTGATGACATAGTCATCACTGGAAGTAATTCTGATCTGATTCATGATACAATACTTCAATTGAATTTTAAGCTTAAGGATCTTGGGCTACTTATATATTTCCTTAGTTTAGAGGTGGCTAGGTCTGATAAAGGTATTTCCCTATGCCAACGCAAATATGCCTTAGAATTAATTTCTACTACTGGTTTATCAAGTGCTAAACCTGCTGTTATTCCTACTGACCAGCACATTAAGTTCACCTATATGGATTATGATAAGTAGTTCAATGTTCCTGGAGATCCCTTACTAAAAGATGCTTCCGTTTATCAGCAATTAATTCGTAAATTGTTGTACTTATGCATGACTCGCCCTGATTTAAGCTACTCAGTAACTTTGTTGAGTCAGTTTATGCATGTTCCTAAGGATTCACATATGTAGGCAGCTTTAAAGATTGTAAAATATGTTAAATCTGAAAGATGGATACATGGAGAATCAAGCATATCATACTATAACACATATAGTCATTGTTTAAATGAGATGATTCTTGAAGAATTAGAAAGCTAAGACACAGACCTATAACTTTTATGTTTATGCCAAGAGCCAATTCGTTTGAGAAATGGATGGAAAATAGCCTGAAGTATAAACTGGTTGTTAAAGTTTAAGATCTAACATGATCAATTCTTATGATTATGAATTGATTATTAATGTATTATTGTAATTATGCCATGTACTAATGTTTACCCATTAGTTAGATGATCTTTGAAAGATATACATGGTCATGATGTCAATGCATGATTAATGTTATGAAATGGCATGAAGTTGCAATGTAATACATGTTTTAAGATGATGTATGTGAGCAAGAGGTAATGTAAATGGATTGATAATCCATAGATGAATTAAAAGTATTAAGCTCACCAAAATATGTATTTACATGCCATAAGATGTTAGAGATGCAAATAGACATGATAGAGATGCATATAGACATGANTTATTCTTCTGTCTCCTATATGACCTAATCTATGATGCCAAAGTAATTTAGGATTAATTTCATTTCGAGTTCATTTATTAGTTATGGAATTCATTATGCTATGCCCATTCAATTCTAGCACATACAAACCATTTGTATTGATAGCTTTGCCAACAAGTTTATTTCCAAAATAAACTAAACATTCATTTCTATTGAACTGTACACTGTAACCATATTTACATAATACAGAAATAGAAATTATATTTCTAGTGGCTTTAGCAAAATACAGGACATCGTACAAATACAAAAGGTGTCTTGATGGGAGCATCAAACTACATGTTTCCATGGCTTCGGTAGCAACATTTGTTCCATTCGCCATTCTTAACATGACTTGATCTTTTGCTAGAGCAGAACTATTCTGCAGATCCTGCAAACAAACACAAATGTGTGAAGTAGCAGTTGAATCCAATATCCAGATTGAATTATTTGAACTAACATTTAATTCAAATTCAATGACATAACATTGGGACATACCTGATCCGGTCTTCTCAATGAGAAGAGCTTTAGCCTTCTTAAGACTTTCTAAATAAAAAGGACAATTCCTCTTCTAGTGCCCACTTTCTTTACACCAAAAGCATTGGCCCTTTTCTTTAGATTTATTGGCTTGAGGAGCAGCCTTGTTCTTAAATCCCTTTCCTTTGGGTTTTGTTCCCAATTTCTTTTGTGATTTCATTGGCTTTTTCTTCTTTGTCTTATTGGAAGAAATCATACTAACAACCTCTTGCCTTTTGCCTTTTGCCTTTTCTTTCTTGATCATAAAACTGTTGGATCTCATTCAACAAATCAAGAAGTTTTCTCTCAATCCTATTGAGATGATAATTATTGATGAAAGGTGTGAAACTTGGAGGTAGAGATTGGAGAACCAAATCCACCTTGAGGGTATCCGACATTTCAATTCTCATGGCATGTAATTGCCCCAGAATGTTAATCATTTTCATGACATGTTCTTTTGGCGACACACCTTCTGTTAACTTCATTTCGAATAAAGTTGAACTTAATTCATATTGTCTTATCTTCGAATTCTCACGATACTACTCTTGTAACGCGAGGCAAATTTCATTAGCACTTTTCATCTTTTCACACTTTCTCTGAATCTCATCACTCATCGATGCCATCATATAAGAGCAAGCTTTAAGTTCATCTTCCTTCCATTTTTTATATTCATTATGCTCATCAGAAGGAGCATCAGAAAGAGGAGGTTCAGGCAGGAGTGTTTCTAAAACATAGGCTGCGTTTTCTTAATTCAATATTATTGTCAGTTTCCTCAGCCAATCATTGAAATTACTACGGCCAACTAACTTGTTCTTATCATCCACGATTTTCAATAGTAGATTATTTATCTTTCACTATTTTACATCTTATGAGAGATGCTGCAAGAAAATTAAAAAAAAATTATTAGTGTTTTGTTATATATATCTTTTATTAAGCTAATTTAATTAGATCCCACTATTTTATTTTGAATCTTATACTTCCTTGGATAAAGATTCGGAAATTTTGCTGGAGTAAAAAATTCTAGTGGGGAATCAAATTCTTATCAAATTTAATAAACCTCACATAGTAGAAATCTTGGTCCATTAAATTCAACAAATGAGACACTATTTTCTTTTATATCACTATATAAGCTATGATTCATTTCCTTGCCTCTAGTTTCAGATACCTCACATAATAGAAATCTTGGTACCCTACACTAGTTAAATTCGACCCATTATGCTTTCTTAAAATAGAATTCATANATACTCCCAGCTACTCCAACTTCTTGGAAAGGAGAATATCTCAGCATCAACTAATGTGGTAGGTATAGCTACATCACTTTTATCCTGTTTTAATAACACTACAAATTGGATCATAGATCCAGGGGCGATAGACCATATGACCAATAGATTGTCTAGCTTAAATGCACCTATAGACACAACTTATCATCTAGAAACTTATGTTGGCCTACCAAATGGAACCAAAACCAAAATTAAGCACACTGGATCTGTTAGGATAGATGATGTGATTAGTCTAGATCATGTATTGCATTGACTAGACTTCAAATATAATTTGTTCTCTGTTTCTCAATACACTTCAGCTAATAATTGTGCAATAACCTTTTACCCTAATTTTTGCTTAATCTAGGACCTCTGGAGTGGCAGGTTGAAAGGGATTGGTAAAAATTTTCAAGGCTTTTATTTTCATGTGCCCTTCACACAATCATCACTTCACAATTCTGACATCAAAACTCTTGCAAAAATGCTTTCTACATCGAGTGTTTGTAATACAATAATGAATAAAGTTTCAATTCCTAGTTCTAGGGTAATTTTTTATTTCCATGTTTGGCATAAAAGATTGGGGCATGTCCCAAACCCTATTCTAAAACAGATGGTTAATCATTTGCCAATTGACAATTCTTCACATTGTCCAATTTGTCCCTTGGCAAAACAAACTAAAACACCTTTTCCTTTAAGCCAAAGTATTTCAAATTCAGTTTTTGATCTTTTGCATATGGATGTATAAAGTACCTACTTTTGGAAATGCAAGATTTTTCCTTAACTTTGTGGATGATTATACTAGAGTGACATGGATTTTCCTAATGCAATTTAAATCTGATGTTTTTCAGTTGCTTAAAAATTTCTTAATCATGGTTCAAAATCGGTTTCATGTAACACCTAAATGCATTCGTTCTGACAATGGCTTAGAGTTTTTTAATAGAAATTGTCATGATTTGTTAGCAAACCTAGGTATTCAGCACCAGAGTTCATGTGTTTACTCTCCACAGCAAAATGGTATTGTGGAGAGAAAACACAAACACATTTTACAGGTTGCTAGAGCCTTAAAGTTTCACTCAAAATTACCACACACACTTTAGGGCTATTGTATTCAAACAGCAGTCTATTTAATTAATAGGTGCCCAACCACTGTCCTCAAAGGTCTCTCTCCTTTTGAAAAATTATTTGGCAAACCTCCTTCCTTGACACATTTGAGAGTCTTCGGTTGCTTAGCTTATTCTACAATCCTTACTCCTAAAGATAAATTTACCTTTAGGTCCATTCCATGTGTTTTTGTAGGATACTCCTTAAATAAAAAGGGATATTTATTGTACTACTTAGACACCCATACAGTTCATACTACCCGAGATGTGACCTTTTATGAGCATATTTTTCCTTTTAGCCTATCCAAAATAGATTTGTCAGTCTTTTCATCTGATTCCTTTTTAGAAATAGATTGTTCCAATACACATCTTTCACAACGTTGCATACATGCATCAGATCCAGTTGTGTCCCCTAATTCCTCACCTGTCTCAAATATACCTCCAGCTACAGATTCTCCTATCACAAATACAACATCTGCAATTGACACTTCAACTCAGTCCTCTCCTATACCTTTAAGGAAATCCACCAGAATTACAAAACCTCCAATCTGGACTACATACTACCACTGTCCTACACTTCCCTCTTCACCACAAACTCACTTAGTTAAATATCCAATTTCACATTCCATAAATTACAATCACCTTTCACCTACTTAACAAGCCTACCTTAGCAAAATTTCCTCCTTAACTGAACCAGTTAATTTTTCCCAAGCCTCTAAAGATCCTAAGTGGGTAGAAGCTATGTCAAAGGAAATTAAAGCTTTAGAGAACAATCATACCTGGTCATTGGTTCCATTGCCCCCTGGTAAAAGTCCAATCAGATGTAAATGTGTATACAAATTAAAGTTTAATACTGATGGCACTTTGGAGAGGTATAAAGCCCGGTTGGTGGTTAAAGGTTACACACAACAGGTTGGAATTGGTTATGAGGAAACATTCTCTCCTGTTGTTAAAATGGTTACTGTCAGGACTATTCTTTCTCTAGCTTCAATTC
Organism: Pistacia vera; assembly: GCF_008641045.1. Classification (NCBI taxonomy): domain Eukaryota; kingdom Viridiplantae; phylum Streptophyta; class Magnoliopsida; order Sapindales; family Anacardiaceae; genus Pistacia; species Pistacia vera. Next base: position 117,514 of record NW_022196646.1, read on the forward strand.
ATGACTTGCCTTTGCATCACCTTGATGTTGATAATGCATTCTTACAAGGTGATTTATCAAAAGAGATTTATATGTCTTTGCCTCAAGGTTTCCATAAACCTTCTAGATAGAATTTGGTTTGCAGATTTCACAAGTCCTTATATGGACTTAAATAGGCTTCTCGAGCTTGGAACTTTAAGCTCACTACATCCTTGCTTCAGGGAGGATTTTCCCAAGCAAAATCAGATTATTCCCTCTTTATCAAAAGACATGGCACTCACATTGTGGTGATTCTTGTTTTTGTTGATGACATAGTCATCACTGGAAGTAATTCTGATCTGATTCATGATACAATACTTCAATTGAATTTTAAGCTTAAGGATCTTGGGCTACTTAGATATTTCCTTAGTTTAGAGGTGGCTAGGTCTGATAAAGGTATTTCCCTATGCCAACGCAAATATGCCTTAGAATTAATTTCTACTACTGGTTTATCAAGTGCTAAACCTGCTGTTATTCCTACTGACCAGCACATTAAGTTCACCTAATAGGATTATGATAAGTAGTTCAATGTTCCTGGAGATCCTTGCTAAAAGATGCTTCCGCTTATAGCAATTAATGGAAATTGTTTGTACTTATGCATGACTCGCCTTGATTTAAGATACTCAGTAACTTGTTGAGTCAGTTTATGCATGTTTCCTTAGGATTACATAAGAGGCAGCTTTAAAGATTGTGAATATGTTAAATCTGAAGATGGATACATGGGAGAATCAAGCATATTCTTACTATAACAGTATAGTCATAGTTTAAAAAAAAAATCATCAATTAAATAAGTAAGGTAGAACATGTTACCTTAGCCCTTAGCAACCTTGGAGGGACTCTAATTTCAAGGGAAATTAGCAACAAAGAGTATCCACATCAAGGGAAGAGAAATTTGGCCAAGAGAGAGATTTAGGGTTCTTAGAGATTGATCTTACACAAAAATTGAATTATCATTTTCTTTATATAGGAATCCTTGTAAACAATTCAATAATTGTTTGAACTTCCTTAAAACAATTCCATAATTGTTATGAAGTTGTTAAACTTTTTAAATTATACATTGGAGTTAACATTTAATCACATAAACATTTAACTCTAAATTGTTTAATAACAATTTAACCCCTTAATTGTTACAATTACAACCACTTATAAAATCCATTTAATATAAAGAAAATGATTAATTAAATAAACTTTATTACCCGTGGTAGGTGCTAGCCAACCTTGAATAATCACTCTCTTTACGCTATTTCTCCATTCTCCTTAGTGTTTTATGTGTGATCTCTTAGGTTTCATGTGGCTTAGCCGTGGGCCCAATATCAAGTCGTTATCAATATGCTTTGTCATAACTTTATGAAACAAAACTCCCCCAGATTATGGTAAGCATCTAGCAATGCTCCATAATCCCTAAGTCTAATGAAGAATACTCCAACAAACCTTTTACATCATATACGTTGTATAATCAAATCCTTCGTTGTCTAATCCCATTAAGATGGATTATGGTATGTCAAAATCCTTATCTTAATTTTAATTCAATACATATGGAGCGGCTCCCATGAACCAACCTTTCATGTAACATTTTAATACCCCGGCCGGAAGATTTGCCTTTCCAATGTATTTGACATTTGTCTAGGAACTTGATATCAATCTATACAAGTCAACGGATCCCATCTTGACTATCACTTATCCTACATATAAACAACCATGGCCAAATCGGGCTTATTAAACATATGACATGATTAGCCTCGTGTTTATACACCGTATGAACCATAATGCGTTTATCAGATCTAAACATGATATACTCAGGGATCATAGGATAATAATACGCTAGTACGATTTATGACAAATCATTGACTACATTTAAATGTCCATGTGATTCTCATAAATGGCCATTCGATAAACAGTTCACAACCCCGTACCATGCTAGCCCTAGTGATATAACTTTATAGTCATCTACACTAATACCATCACTGATTTCTATGGAGGCTTCAGCAGCCTACTATGTGATTATTATTGCCCAATTAATGTTACCTATGTAGGGAACTTTGATGATTTTTATTTTCTAAAGATCTGTATCATGTCGACATTTCACATTATAACATATATATAAATGAAGCAATAACCACATTGAAATAAGAACCCTTCTTCTAGATAAGATGTAATACCCAAGATGTCAAAGGATGTTACTAACTCAAATAGTCCTTTTAGATGTTAATTTTATGTTAAAAAGCATAAAATCTAACTAAGGGAAAATAGTCGATCATTGGACGATATGAATCAAATATCCATAGAAAGGCTTAAGGGCAAAATGGTTATTTTGCTATGGATAGCATTGAAAAAGTCAAGGGGTGAGTAGGCTTCATTGCCTTTAATGGCATAATTAAGTAATAATTATGTCTAGTGTGAAATGACCAAAATGCCTTTATTGAAGAATTAAGGACTTATGAGTTATACAATTAAATAATGGGGGTCAATAGCATAATTTTGAAAATAAATGAAATATTTTCCATAATGGAGAGAAATTCGTTTAAGCCAAGGGAGGAGAGCTTTCTTCAAACATTTCTTCCATTTTCTCTCAAATCTACCATGAAAACAAGCTTCTTTCTCTAAGTTTTAAAGGAGTTTTGCTTATTTTTCAAGGCAGAACAAGATAGAGTCTTGGATCTTCAATTTGAAGGGTTTAAGGTAAGGATTGAAAACTTTAGTTTTGAGGTGATTGAAGATTTGAAGTAGATGTTGAGGTAAATTTAATGTAGATTAAGGTGTAAAAGAAGACAAAGGCAAAGGATTTGTGGAGGAACTCTTTAAAAGGTAAAGGAGAACCTCCCATGACTTAGGGTTTATGCTAGGGTTGGATATTTTTTGAAACCTTACATTAAGGCTTTAGGCAAGAATTAGTTGATGGCAAGTGTAGTTGAACTCATTTATTCTACTTATTGCCTTGAATTCCATTATGCATGAAGTTATTGCTCTTTATGTTTTATGAGTTTTATGTTTGATTGAAGAAAATGAAGTTTGGATACTGATTGTGGCAAAATTGTAGTATTGGAGGCCACATGGTGTTGAATGGTTGTATAGAAGTGTTGAGTGGGTGTTTGCATTAGTTACATGTTTATAGCAATAATTGATATTATGAGAATGAGATTTTACACTTCCTTTAAGATGTTAAAGACTATATTAAGGGGAGGTTTATTGATCCATAGTTGACCTAGGTGGTATTGTCAATAGAATTGATGTGGCCATGGTTAATATGAAAATTCGGATTTAGTGAGCTTTAGGGGTTTTGTTAACCCTGCTTCAGTGTTTCGACCATAACTGAGTTATAAAAATTGAAATGAGATTATTCTTGAAGCATTAGAAAGCTAAGGCACAGACCTATAACTTTTATGTTTATGCCAAGAGCCAATTCGTTTGATAATGGATGGAAAATAGCCTCAAGTATAAAAGGTTATAAAGTTAAGATCTAACATGATCAATTCTAGATTATTAATTGATTATTAATGTATATTGTAATTATGCCATGTACTAATGTTTACCCATTAGTTAGATGATCTGAAAGTATATACATGTCATGATGTCAATGCATGATTAAGTTATGAAATGGCAGAAGTTGCAATGTACAGTTTTAAGAGATGTATGTAGCAAGAGGTAATGTAAAGGATTGATAATCCATAGATGAATTAAAAGTATTAAGCCTCACCAAAATATGTATTTACATGCATAAGATGTAGAAGTGCATATAGAAATGATAGAGATGCATATAGACATGATGGAAAATGCTAAGCATATCCTGAATACCGGTTGAGAAAAGAAGATGAAATATATGTTTTTAGATGCTAACTAACGCATAAGCACGACTCCCAATGATATGAGCTCTAGATGAATTTGAGGCTAGAGATATGAAAGTGCTTAAGATGCTAAAAAGTCGATCGGCCTGCACGTTAAATGTTTCATGCATTTAGTTGCACTACATGAGTTATGATGTTATTTACTATGAGATGATTTATACTCATGTTAGATGATATTTAGATGTTATATCATGACATGTATTGTGCATGTACTATGTTACATACTATTTGTATGTGTACACATTGATGTTTATGCATGGGATAAAATAATGAAAGACATATGAAAGAAAGAAAAAAAAGGGGGGGGGGGGGGGGGGGGGGGAGGGGGAGTATCCCTAAATGTAAAAGATAGTGATGGTTAACAAATTGTTTAAATAAGATCAAATAGCCATTTAGAATGAAACGGGATCATTCCTTACTGTAGCGATTAGAGCTCACCCTTTTAGTTGATTGTTTGCAGGTAGACTAGAAGCGAATGATACTAGAGATAGCGGCGGCTACACTGTGAGGAGATGATTTATGTCATCTCGATGTTTTTATCTTGATGTAAATAATGTAATGAGAAATTTGTGAAACAACTTTTGGAATAGTCTACCCTATAAATATGTTTCGAATGTGTATTTATGGATAAATCTCTAAAGTTTTAAAATTATATGTTTGGATCCAGCATGACATTTTATATGCATGTTTTGGATATTACTATTATTATCCTTACACAAGATATTTTTTTCTAAATACCAACTCGTTTTTTCAGACATGTACCTTGAGATTCTCATTGAAGGATATTAAGAGGATACTGACTAGAGAGGGTTTACATAAGATAAATGTATATATATACAAACTATATACATTAACAATATATACAAAACATAATGCCTTGGAACTACGACATGATTGGTCCTAGGGCATACACTAACAAAAACCCCACTTGCACAAAGCCAATCGTTATGTATCTATACCCATCTAGTAGTGGATCAGCTAGTTATCCGCGAAGGTGTTTCTGCACCAACAATTTCTCCAGCTTCAACAAGCTCCCTTAAAATATGATATTTACGTAAATATGTTTTTGATTTTTGGTTGTGCTCTGTTCTTTGCTTGGGCAATAGCACCATTATTATCGCAGACAAGGTTATCGGATAACTCATGTTAGGAAACCACATCAAGTTCAGCTACAAATTTGCGTATACCAACACTTCTTTTGCTGCTTCTAAAGCGGCATATATTCGCTTCTATATGGAGTCGGCAGTGGTCGATTGTTGGAACTTTTCAAACTAACTGCTCCTCCATACATGTGAAGATGAATCCCGATGTAGACTTTCTATCATCACAATCTGATTGAAAATCGAATCTGAGTATCCCTGGATTTCAATTTGAACATCCATGACTCATATAACTCTTTAGTCCTTCAAGTACTAACGATTGTTTAACTGCTGGCAATGTTCTTCTCTTGGATTTGATTGATATCTGCTAACAATACTTACAGCTATAAGCTGGTATCAGGCCTTGTACATAGCAGTGCATACATAAGACTACCCACTGCTGAAGCGTAGGGGTATATTACGCTTCGCTATCGTTCAGATCAGTCTTAGGACTCATATCCTTAGAAAAGATGTAGTCCATGACTGCAAGGCAAAAAAACTCTTTTGGAGTCTTGCATGTTGAAACTTTTTCATCATTTCTCTATATACTGTTGAGATAACCCTATCAATCCTTTTGCTCTATTTCTATAGATGCAAATTCCTAGGATGTAATTTGCTTCTCACAAATCTTTCATTGAGAAAGCTTTTGACAACACATCTTAACTTCAATCATCATGCCAATATCATTTTCTCATTAATATTATGTCATCTACATATAATGAGGAAAATCATGACATGATCTTTTACCACTTGTATACACAAGGTTCACTGGATTCTTTATGAAACCAAAAGTTTGAGTGGTTTCATCAAATGGATAGTCCAGCTTTTGGAAGCTTGCTTCAATTCATAAATGGATCCATGCAATTGTACACTTATGTCTCTCAACATTGGATACAAAACCTTCAAGTGTTGCATATATGTTTTCCTCAATAAATCCATTGAGGAATGCGGTCTTGACATCCATTTGCCAAATTTCATAATCATAGTGTGCTGTTATGGCAGCATGATTCTAATGGATATAAGCATTGCAATTGGTGAGAAAGTTTCCATAATCCAACCCTTGTTTTGAGTATAACTTTCGCTACCAGTCATAGCCTTATAGTCTCTAACTTTCCATCGCGCGCAACCTTCTCTTGAAGACCCATTACAACCAATAGAAACTATCCTTCTAGAGGACAACAAGTGTCCAAATTGATTAGTGTACACGGATTCTATTCAGAACTCATCACTTTAGCCATCTTCCAGATTGATATCTAATATCGCCTCTTCATAAGTTTAGGATCATCTCCATGATCAACCTTTCCAACTGAAAAAGATTCAAAAACTTTTTCATGTAGAAAGCCATAATATCTCTCTGGAGGTTAAGATATTCTAGAAGATTTACTGGCTGGCACCATTTATATGCGTTGAAGGTTCTTGATGGTTCACCATATCTGAGTATGATCGAATTGAGACTTTCAGAATATTCTTTGAGTTAAATTTCTTCAGCACACTCCTTCTTCTAGAATTCTTTCTCTCCAAGGAAATGTGCATTCTATAGATTGAAATTCTTTGATCAGTAGGGAAGTAAATAATATCCTAAACTTTCTTTAGGTATCCTATAAATCGACCTTTTTCAGATCTTACGTCCAACTTGTCTGTTTAACAATCTTGACATAAGTGGACAACCCTAGACCTTTAAATAGTTAAGACTAGGTGGTTTGCCATACCCACTTCATAGGTGTTTTTGGACTGATTTAGATGGTGCTCTATTTAAAATATGCAATGTTGTTGTAAGGCATACCCCCACAAGTAAATCGGCAGTCTTTAAAAGTCATCATCGATCGCACCATATCCAATAAAGTACGATTTCTCTTTCAGATACACCATTGTGTTTGTGGTGTAAATGGAGGAGTTAATTGTGATATAATCCCATTTCTTTTGAAAATCTCGAAATTCCTTACTTAAGTATTCACCTCCACGATCTGATTGTAGAATTTTAATACCCTTTCAGTTTGTTTCTCTACTTCATTCTTGAATTCTTGAACTTTTCAAAAGATTTTGATTTGGTTCATAAATACAAATACCCATACCTTGAATAATCATCAGTAAAGGTAATGAAATAGTGAAACATCCTCTGGCCATTTCATTAATGGTCCACATATATTGGGTGTATTAATTCCAACAACTTGGTCCTTTCCCCTTTACTTTTAAAGGGTGGACTTGGTCTTTCCTTGAAGACAAGATTCACAGGTCGGATAGGGTTCTAAACCCAATGAACTTAAAAGTCCACTTTCTCCTAAACTGATTATTCTTCTGTCTCCTATATGACCTAATCTATGATGCCAAAGTATTGGATTAATTTCATTTCGAGTTCATTTATTAGTTATGGAATTCATTATGCTATGCCATTTAATCTAGACATACAAACCATTTGTATTGATAGCTTTGCCAACAAGTATTTCCAAAATAAACTAAACATTCATTTCATTGAACTGTACACTGTAACCATATTTACATAATAAAGAAATAGAAATTTATTCTAGGGGCTTTAGCAAAATTAGGAACATCGTACAAATACAAAGTTATCTTGATGGAGCATCAAACTACAGTTTCTATGGCTTCGGTAGCAACATTTGTTCCATTCGCATTCTAACATGACTTGATCTTTTGCTTAGAGCAGAACTATTCTGCAGATCCTACAAACAAACACAAATGTGTGAAGTAGTGTGATATACCAATATCCAGATTGAATTATTTGAATAACATTTAATTCAAATTCAATGACAAAATTGGGACATACCTGATCGGTCTTCTCATGAGAAGAGCTTTAGCCTTCAGACTTTTATTATAAAGAGGGACAATTCCTCTTCCAGTGCCCAGTTTTTACACCAAAAGCATTGGCCATTTCTTTAGATTTATTGGCTTGAGGAGCAGCCTTGTTCTTAAATCCTTTCCTTTGGGTTTTGTTCCCAATTTCTTTGGGATTCATTGGCTTTTTTTCTTTGTCTTATTGGAAAAAGTCATACTAACAACCTCTTGCCTTTTGCCTTTTCTTTCTGACATCAAAAATATTGGATCTCATTCAACAATTAGGAAGTTTTTCTCTCAATATGAGATGATAATTATTGATGAAAGGTGTGAAACTTAGAGGTAGAGATTGGAGAACCAAATCACCTGAGGGTATCCGACATTTCAATTCTCATGGCATGTAATTGCCCCAGAATGTTAATCATTTTCATGACATGTTCTTTTGGTGAACACATCTTTCAACTTTATTCGAATAAAGTTGAACTTAATTCATATTGCCCTTATTTCGAATTCCACGATACAACTCTTGTAACGCGAGGCAAATTTCATTACACTTTTCATCTTTTCACACTTTCTTGAAGCTCGTCACTCATCGATGCCATCATTTAAGAGCGAGCTTTAAGTTCATCTCCTTCCATTTTTTATATTCATTATGCTCATCAGAAGGGGCATCAGAAAGAGGAGGTCAGGCAGGAGGGTTTCTAAAACATAGGCTGCGTTCTTAATTCAATATATGTTAGTTTCCTCAGCCAATCATTGAAATAATACGGCCAACTAACTTTTCTTATCATCCACGATTTTCAACAGCAGATTATTCATCTTTCACTATTTACATCTTATGAGAGATGCTGCAAGAAATTAAAAAAAAAAAATATTAGTGTTTGTTATATATATCTTTTATTAAGCTAATCTAATTAGCTCCCACTATTTATTCAAACCTATACTCCGGATAAAGATTCAGAAATTTTGCTGGAGTAAAAATTCAAGTGGGGAATCAAATTTCTATCAAATTTAATAAAACTCACATAATAGAAATCTTGGTCCATTAAATTCAATAAATGAGGACATATTTTCTTTTATCACTATATAAGCTAGATCATTTCCTTGCTTTAGTTTCAGTACATCACATAATAGAAATCTTGGTATCCTATACTAGTTAAATTCAACCCATTATGCTTCTTAAAATAGAATTCATATTATACCCTCACACAATAGAAATCTTGGGTCACAATGAATTTCTATCCAAGAACTAAGACAATCAATTCTAAGTCATAAATTAGCATCCCTCACATAATAGAAATCTTGGGATCTCTAATTTTATGGGAAGAATTAATTGACTCATAAGGGAAGGCTTAGGACTTAATATTTTAATTAGGGAAGATTTAAAGTTTAGGTTTTATTTTTAGGTTAATGTTTTAATATCTACCTATACATATCCACAATATGTACAACTAAATATAAAACATAAACCCCCAAACTACAAACTAAAAACTAAAACTAAATGTCATGCCATAAAATTAAGTTTCAACCCTTCAATAAATAATAAAAACTTAACTATAATAAGACATAATAACATGCATAAACATACAAGCATATGCATGCTCAATATGCATCACGTTATCAAACATGACAAAAAAATGCAATATGTTGATATAACACACATATATTCATATATCAATTATTCAACATTGCCCATCAAAATAGCATTAATTAAAAAAACAATTTATTAAACTTTAGGGTATAATGTAACATTTACATAAATAAGCAATTATTCAAACAACATTGGCCATTAAAAATTGGTGAAGAAATTATGCTATCTTATAAGAGACATGGCATTTAATATATATTTATCCAATTAATCTTATCAAAACACATAATTAACAATTTAAATTGTGTTCACACTACTTTTCCATGTTTTTGGCACAAGACAATTTAACATTAACTCTTTAAGGCAAATTATCTTAACACCCTTAATGTCCATTAAATAAATATTTAACAAACATAATGTAACATAATAGATTATGTCATCAAGATCAAACAAACCTTTTTGCACTAACTAAAAAAATATGCAACTATCCTCACATGAACAAAATTCATCTCATGCATCTATGAACATTTTAATCACTATTAAAACATTAATTTGAATTGTCTAAACAAGTATGCTAACTAATCAACATTAATTTACAAACTTGTCATGGCCAAAATGTCACATAATCAAAATCATGTGAACAACATCAATTTTCATCAAAATTGACATATTAGCATCCATACAATGTCCAACGATCAAGATCTTATTTTCAAGCCATAAATATTGAACAAGCAACATTTTAAACCAAAACGCATTGGCCAACTTCAATCAAACACTAAAATTTCAATTAAATCTTAATTGTTGGGTCAAACCTTCAGTTCTTCAAACAAAAGTCATAAGAACATTAATTGAAATAATATAAAAAAAAATTCAAAAGGTTTACGTCTCTCTTGGGCCATTTTTTTGCTCATCAACCAACATGGTCAAAAAACAATTTTTTATGGCATTATAAAGGATCACATGCAGGGATCTACAACCTCTACAAAGCAAGCTATCATATAACTCACAAATAAACTTTGAAAAATTACCAACATTTTTCAACATATGAACATGAACGTTTTGGCCAAGTTTAGACAAATAAGAATCAAATCCTTGGCTCTGATACCATTGAAAGATGGATACATGGAGAATCAAGCATATCATACTATAACAAAGTCTAGTCATAGTTTAAAAAAAAAAAATCAATCAAATTGAAATAAATAAGGTAGAACATGTTACCTGAAGCCTTTAGCAACCTTGGAGACTCTTAATTTCAAGGAAATTAAGCAAAAGAGTATCTACACCAAGGGAAGAAGAAATTTGGTCAAGAGAGAGATTTAAGGTTCTTAGAGATTTTGATCTCTACACAAAAATGGAATTATTTTTCTTATATAGGAATCCTTGTAAAACAATTCAATAATTGTTTTGGACTTCCTTAAACAATTCATAATTGTATGAAGTGTTTTAAACTTCTTTAAATTTAATATTGGATTAACATTAATCACAATTAAAAATTTAACTCTAAACTGTTTAAATAACAATTAACCCTTAATTGTTTACAATACAACCCACTTAAAAATCCAATTTAATATAAAGAAAATGATTAATAGAAATAACTTAAACCCTGGTAGGTGTAGCCACCTTGAATAATCAACTCTCTTTGGCTATTTCTCCATTCTCCTTAGTTTTATGTGTGACCTTTTAGGTTCACTGTGGCTTAGCCGTGGGCCCAATATCACAATCTGTTTCAATATGTTTTGTCAAAACTTTTTATGAACAAAACTCCACATGATTATGGTAGGGCATCCAGCAATGCTTCATAACTCCTAGTCACATGAAGATATACTCCAAACAAACCTTTTACAATCATAACGTTGTATAATAAATCTTCGTTGTCTAATCCAATTAAGAATGGATTCATGGTATGTCAAAATCCTTAACTTAATTTTAATTCAATACATATGGGCGGTCACCATGAAATAAACCTTTCATGAACATTTATATACCCCGGCGGAGATTTGCCTTTTCCAATGTATCTTGACATTGTTTAGAAACTTGATATCAATCTATACAAGTCAACGGATCCATCTGACTATCACTTGTCCCACTTGACCTCACTTGTCCTCACACATAAACAACACATGGCTAAATCGCTATTAACAATGGCATGATTTAGCCTCGTGTTTATATACCGTATGAACATATGTGTTTATGCAGAATCTAACAGTGATATCTCAGGACTAAGGATTAATAATACACTAGTATGATCTTATGATAAATCATTGACTACATTTAAATGTCCATGTGATTCATCTATAAATGGCCATATTCGATAAACAGTTCACTAACCGCGTATCTATGCTAATGCCCTAGTGATATAACTTTTAAGTCATCCACAAAATCCATCACATGATATTCTACAGAGGATTCAGCATGCGTACTAGTAAATTATTGCCCAATTAATGTTATAGTAGGGAATACTTTGAGATTTTGATTTTCTAAAGATCTGTATCATCCGGACATTTCACAGTAATACATATATATAAATGAAACATAAACCACATGTAAAATAAGAACACTTTCTTCTATTGATAGATAAAATGTATATACAAACTATATACATTAACATATATATACAAAACATAATGCCTTGGAACTGACGACACTATGGTTCTAGGGTATACACTAACAAAATCTACTCTTGGTTTGGGGTTATTTTTTTCATCAACTGGTTCATGTAGCTTACTACCTACTGTGATTCAATTGGGCTTTTTGTTTGCTTACAAGAAGATCCATCACTGGATTTTTTGTTTTTCTGGGATCCTCTCTATCTCCTGGAAATCTAAAAAACAAGTGACGGTTTCTTGCTCTCTTTGAAGCCGAGTACAGGGCCATGGGTTCTATAGTTTGTGAAATCGTTTGGTTGGTGCAATTGTTGACAAAACTTGGTTATCCTTCCTTGTCTAGTTTCTGTTTTGTGTAAACAGTCAGCCTTGCACATTGCTTCGAATCCATATTTCATGAAACACATAAGCAATTGATATCGACTACCATATTGTCGAAGAAATTGCAGGCTGGTCTATTCAAACTCACTATATCCCAGCGGTGATCAAATGGAGACATATTTACTAAAGCACTTGCCAGTCAACTCCATCATCACCTCTTATCCAGTGGGAGTGTTGAATCTTTATCACTCAACACCGGGGGGGGGGGGGGGGGTGTGTTGGGGTTGGGGTGGGGTTGTTATTGAAGAATCTACTCCAACTACACTTCAGCTTTAAAGCTTTAATATTGCTTTAGTTCAATGTTACTATAGTTAACTATAGCTTTAGTTAATATGTAACCATAGTTAACTATATTAGTGGAGGTGGTAGTTAAGTTAGTTAGAATTACTTACTAAAAGGTACTGACATTGTCCATACAATTGATGCTCGCTCTTTTCTCTACATTTTCCCCTTACAAAAGATAATAATCCCAATTTTTGCCACCACATGAGGGTTACAAAACATTATAGTAAGTAAGGTTGGAGTCACGACTCTATAATGGCCAAGTGTGTAGAAAAAGTTGCAGTCTACCACTTGCCATTGTTGTGTTAGGCGGTTTTCTTTCAACAAAGAAGCCACAAGAGTGGAATTTCGTATGTGTATATTTAGCGGCATTAAGAAATGATTCCATTATATAACACAGTTATTGAATTTAAGTTCAATGATTTACTTATCAATTGAAGTTGTGTTTTTCTCTACTTATGTTAATTTTCCAGAAGACTCGAAATATAACACACAGAGACTAATTCGCTTGTGGGTGGCTGAGGGTTACATACCGCATGATGAAGAAATAGTGGAGATGTGGCTCTCAATTACTTGAACGAGTTGATTAACAGGAGCCTTATTCAGAAAGGAAAAAATGCGGTTGGGGATGGTTAGAACATGGCGATCCATGATCTTTGCAGGCTTTAGCAATTTAAAAGGCAAAAAGAACCATCTTGTTCAAAATTATGACGAAATCAGAATCTAAGCTCATCTGGGATGAAAGGACTTTGGGTCTTCAACAGTGAATTCGCTCTTGCATTCTCTTTGTTCTTTGATCTCTATTGTAATAGCCTCTTTCCACTCAAATACTCATACAATAATAAAAAAGTATAAAGAAATTGGGCCCAAAATTTTCTTTTTATTAAAATATATATATTCTTTACAAACGTGTACATATGTTTATACAAAATAATCAAAAACATGGTGGACAGTGTAACCGTTTTCGCATGCCGACGTCCATACGACGTGTCCTTACCTAGATCCTGCAAAACAAGAAAAACAACGGGGTGAGCACTAAAATAATGCTCAGTAAGTAAATCCTACTAGTCTAGCCCCGTGACTCTCTCTCTAATTCTTTCCTTACATTTCCATTACTCTCTTTGCTTCTCTCTCTCTGTTTCCCTTTCTCTTGTCTATAAACTCTCTCTCTAACTAGTCATGTGCCCTATCTGACCGAAGGCACGGCTGGGACTCACTCCCACTCTCCGTGACTTTATCTCATTCTAGCGATCGGACTGGGTATGCATGGATTCGGAACTTTGGCCATGTGAGTGTTATAAAACTCTTCTTGGGTAAAACTCGGGTATAGCCTCATCCACATGCACTCTCATGGGCTACACCACTTCTCTCTATACATCATGCCGCTCTCTCAATGCGGCATACATGTGGGAATACTCTACCCATACTCATAGGTTCCCATCACATAACCTACCTATTCTCTGTCTAGCACTAATTTTCTCTATTCTCTAGGCTCATTTTCTCTTTCTCTTCACTAAGCTCACACTCAAAGTTTTTTACTCTTTCTAATGCATAATAATGCATATGGATGAATGCACTGTGAAATGCAATTATGCTAGGTACTATCATGAAGGGTTTCTACTCTTACTCATGTTTCTCTGAGCATTTCACATATAACTCATGTGCATATAAACTTACTATAAGTACTACTTCTTCATTCTTCGCAAGCCAAAATGGGAGAAAACTCCCCCATACACTCTAATTTCCTGTCAAGGCAAAACACTCCCATAGGTTTGCTCAAAACTCCCTCCAACTTCAATCAAACTCAAACTCATCATCATGCAATCACAACACTTTCATAACTCAATTATATTCAATATCAAAAAGATAAATAACATCAACATCTCAATCTCTAACTAGCATATACACACAACCTACATACACAATCTCTACTCAAATGGATTCCTAAATCTCAACTCAGGTTGGATTTCCTTACCTTAATGAGAGGTTCCACTAATACTTTCCTTAGTACCTTGTCCCTTCTCTACACCTTAAACCATAAAACCAGAGGCTTCAAGATACAAATACAAGCAAATCTATACTAAAGCAAGAACCTTACCTTAGGATGCTTTAGAGAAATCTCTACCAAAAATTTCCCAAAGCTCTCTAAACTCCTTAGAAATCTTGGAAGATTGGGAGAAATGGAGAGAAATTAGAGAATGGAAGAGGCGGTGGGAATGGATGAATAATGGGTTTCTCTACACTTAACCTTTTTAGCTCAATTATAACTTCCTTTCCCATTTTGCCCTTGTCCTTTTGGAAAGTCCATCTAATTTGATTCATTTCATCACACCCCACACTAAAATATTCTCCATGAAATGTCCTTACATTTTACTCCCCACTTTTTTCTACTAATTAGGGGTAAATGGTCATTGTGCCCCAAAAGGGAAGAATTCTCTAGAAAACTCAAGTAACTTCTTCTTAGGCTCTTTGCCGCGGTGAAGAACAATACGTCACCCCGGCGAAACACGGCAGAGCCTACCCGTGGGTGCAGCTCCTCATCGCCGCGGCGAAGCTCAAATTTCCAAACTTCACCAACTTTCAACCAAACCAAGGCAAACACTTAACCAATACAACATACCATTTTCATTAAAGGCTAACCAACTAACCACAACAACATACAAACTCAATTGAAGTTGAAACAGTGAATCCTTTAAGTAATACAGCAAATCTTAGATACGTACCTCAAGTGGAGTGTTACATCTATGAAGAGGATCCTACCTTCCTACCCTGTGTACAAGATTCAGGCTCTTAAGAGTGCTCGAGTTCGAATGTTTCAGAGGAGGATCAATCTGGTCCTTACCCAAATATATAGATAAGTTGATTCACTTGACATATTTGGGATTGAGAGATACAGATATTCAAAATATTCCATAATTGATTTTCAACTTGTCGAATCTAGAAACTTTGGACTTACTGAATGAGCCGTTTGCTGGTGTGTTTATACCAACTGAAATTTGGAAGCTCCAAAATTTGAGACATCTAATTGGAAACCATAGAGGGCAATATTTAAGGATAGACAATATGACAAACCTTCAGACTTTGAAGCATGTACAATGATGAAGTCTGAAAAGCAATAAACTGAAAAAATCTTATTGCTATCGGCGGAATTTTTCACCACACAATTACAGATACATGGAAATATATACAAGAGTATAAAATCTATATAGGAAGGAATGCTAAAAATAAGCCCTGACTGTTACAAGCTTTATGGCCGTGATATGCAAGACTGTTACAGAATATTTACAGCTGATACAAGCAGATTTCCTTACTGAAATCAAGTGACATGATCTTGTGCTTGATTTGAGGAGTCCTCCTTTATATACAAGATGATACTTGGACTAAAACAAGTCCTGAAGCATTGGTTAATCTCCGAGACCTACGCCTATATCTGCTCCGTGAAAGAGAGAAGAAGTTCACTTTCGATTCTATTGCCAAACTGAAAAGTATTCAAATTTTAGTGGTTGATTTGAGGAGTCCTCCTTTATATACAAGATGATACTTGGACTAAAACAAGTCTTGAAGCATTGGTTAATCTCCGAGACCTATGCCTGTATCTGCTCCGTGAAAGAGAGAAGAAGTTCACTTTCGATTCTATTGCCAAACTGAAAAGTATTCAAATTTTAGTGGTCGAGTTATCAAATGATCATTTTTTTCTACATTGCAACCACTCTCTCATTGCTGATATCTCCGAGACTTGAGATTAAATGGGAAGATGGAGAAACTACCAGAAGAAATGCATGTACTTTTGCCAAATGTAGAAAGCCTATCGTTACGGAACTCCAAACTCGTAGACGACCCGATGCCAATTTTGGAGAAGATTTTGAATCTCACAGCACTTCACTGAAGCTACGGTTGTTAATAAACCATAGCCGATTAAAACTTCCAGAAAGATTGAAATCAGTTTTTCTTCTAGGTTGAAATAGATGTTTGTCGGAGTGTATTGATATTTAAATGACCGCCTTTGTGGTGATTGTTGTGTTTGAAGTGTATTTTCTTTCAAATTTAATTTGTCTTTTGGCCATCATTTGGTTTTTTTTTTTTTTTTTTTTTTTTAAATGTTTGAAGTTATCTAGAAAGCATTAATACGAGAATCAGATTATTCTGGGTGGTTCTAATCCCTCTTCCAGTTGAATGGGAAAGAAAAAATTTACTAGACAAGCGTTGATAATTCAATAACTCAAATATTTATAATTAAACTAACACAAATAAACGATTTGGCGTCAAAATGACAAGTTGAGCGTAATGACCTATAGTTTTCATATGCTTCAACATTTATTTTACTCTAAAATGATAAAAATGAATATGAAACTGCTGCTCCAAAACTGAAATATTCTGGAAAAATTTCAGCTAAAGGCAGAGGATAAACAAGGACGCCCATATTTGGTGGTAATTGATGATGTATGGCACAAAGAAGCATGTAGCAGAGTAATTGTTACCACTTGCATCAAAGATGTTGCAGAGCGTTCAGATGAAAGAAGTCATGTACATGAACTTCATTACCGTATTATCTGTGCCCTTACTTTAGAATAATACTGGGGCTACGGACGTTTCTAGAATGGCCACCTTATGTGCTCATAGGGTTCTCACTATCAAGATTTGAAACACTTGATACCCTCGTCACTGTTCTACCATTCTAAGGACATATATCAATACATATTGCAATAATAATGATTTACGCGACGTAGAATAAAATGCCTTTTATTGATTAATAAACATTATTACAAAGAGTAAATTCTACAATAATTGATTGGCTCTAGGGCATCTACTCTAACACCATGCTCATTATCGTGAGTAGTGAAAAATTAGAAAATTGAGAGAAAAACAATGAGCAAACAGAGAAAGGATGAGAAAGAATAGAGAAAGAACAGAGAAAGAATAAAGAATACTCGGGAAATGAGTTGTAAGGAAAGAAAATTCAGGATTTAATCAACGGAGAGAGAAGGGTAGCATAGTGGGTTTACTTACTGAGCAATTAGTGCTCACTTCGTTGTTTTCAATGTTTTTGCAGGTAATAGGCGAGTTGAGGTCACTCGGAATGTCACGCAGTGGAAGGGATTGGGCTACACTGTGAAGTTACTATTTTGAGTATATTTTGTAAATATTTGTATATAAAGAGAAATTAAATATGGGCACATACTTTATTACTCGTTTATATGTGTATTTTCTTATATTTTTAATGAGTTTTATTGATTATTTTATGAGTATACTAGCTAGAAAGAAAGTATTATAGATACCCTATAAACCAATCTTTTTCAGATCTTACTTCCAACTTGTCTGTTTTGACAGTCTTGACGCAAGCTGGACAACGCTAGACTTTTAAATATTTAAGACTAGGTGGTTAGCCATACATACTTCAAATGGTGTTTCCTAGACTGATTTAGATGATGCTCTATTTAAAATATGCACTGTAAGGCATACCCCCACAAGTAAATTGGCAAGTCCGTAAAAGTTATAATCGATCGTACCATATCCAGTAAAGTACGATTTCTCCTTTCAGATGCACCATTGTGTTGTGTGTAAATGGAGGAGTTAACTGTGATATAATCCCATTTTCTTTTAGAAAATCTCGCAATTCCTTACTTAAGTATTCACCTCCATGATCTGATCGTAGAATTTTAATACTCTTTCTGGTTTGTTTCTCTACTTCATTCTTGAATTCGTTGAACTTTTCAATAGATTCTGATTTGTATTTCATTAAATAAAAATACCCATATCTTGAATAATCAGTAAAGGTAGTGAAATAGTGAAAACCTCCTCTGGCCATTTCATTAAATGGTCCACATACATCTATATGTATTAATTCCAGCAATTCTTTGGCCCTTTCCCCTTTACTCTTAAAGGGTGACTTGGTCATTNATATAATATGAGGAAAATCGTGACATGATCTTTTACCCACTTGTATACACACAGTTCATCTAGATTCTTTATGAAACCAAAAAGTTTTGATCGTTTCATCAAATCAGATATTCCAGCTTCTGGAAGCTTGCTTCAATCCATAAATGGATCTATGTAATTTGCACACTTTATGTCTCTTAGTATTGGATACAAAACATTCAGATTGCTGCATATATATGTTTTCCTCAATAAATCCATTGAGGAATGCGGTCTTGACATCCATCTACCAAATTTCATAATAATAGTGTGCTACTATGGCTAGCATGATTCTAATGGATTTAAGCATTGCAACTAGTGAAAAAGTTTCCTCATAACCCAACCCTTGTTTATGAGTATAACCTTCTGCTACCAGTCTTGCTTTATAGGTCTCTACCTTTCCATCTTTGCCAAACTTTCTCTTGAAGACCCATTTACAGCCAATAGGAACTATTCCTTCTGGAGGATCAACAAGTGCACAAACTTGATTAGCATGCATGGATTCTATTTTTAGAATTCATCATTTCTAGCCATCTTCCAGAATCGATATCTAATATCGCTTCTTAATAAGTTTTAGGATCAACTCCATGATCAACTTCTCCCACTAAAAAAGATTCAAAAACTTTTTCATGTAGAAAGTCATAATATCTCTTTGGAGGTCAAAATATTCTAGAAGATTTATGGGCTGGTACCGTTGGTCATGCATTGAAGTTTCTTGATCTGGTTCATCTATTTGAGTATTATCGATTTAAACTCTTCAGAATATTCCTTGAGTTCAATTTTTCTTCCTGCACCTCCTTCTTCTAAGAATTCTTTCTCAAGGAAATGTGTGTTTCTACTGATTGAGATTCTTTGATCAGTAGGGAAGTAAAAATAATATCCTAAACTTTCTTCAGGATACTGTAATGCCCACATGGAGGTAAGTAATTTAATTTATGCTCTTATACCTTTAGTTGCTTTTCGCTAAAGTTATTTTGAGAAAATGTCAAGAAAATGCCTTAAACTTGCATTAAGGGTAAAATGGTATTTTCACTCAAAATTAGTTGAAAAAGTGGGGAGTGAAAAGAGATAGAATGTCATGGAGAATGCAATAAAAATGAGGGCATTATGGTAATTGACTAAGGGATATAGATGGAATTTTAAAGAAAATGCAAGGGCAAGATGGGAAACTATATATATTTTTATGTTATATCAAGGATTGAAGAGTGAAACCCTAGCCACTCTTCAACCCATTTTCACGCCACTTCTCCTCCAAATCCTCTCAATTTCTTTATTTCTTTTTCAAAAGAATTCATAGATTTTGGGTATTTTTGAGTGGATTTTCAATCCCAACCAACTTTAGGTAAGATCCTTACACTAAGAAGTGATTTTTTATTTTTTTTAAAGTGTTGATTTTGATGGTTTATGCTCATAAGATTTAAGAGGAAGAGAGTTTGAACAAAGAAGATTCTAAAAGAAGTTGGATTGCTCATATCAAAAGTCAGTAAATCTCACCCAGTAGTTTGAGAAATCAAGTGTGTAGAATTTTTACATACATGTATATGCTTATGATTTGGAATTGTTGATGAAATGATGAATATTGATGAGTTGATGATTATTGATGAATAGAATTTAGCCATGAGAAGTGGTTTGGTTGTGATGATTAATTGAAGTTTGGGGAAGTTAGAAAGAGTTGAGTAGAATTTGTGGAGTGTATTGTTTTGGACAGGTTTAGTAATTGTTTAAGGGAGTTTTACTCAAATATTGGTGGCTTGAGAAAGAGATAGAATTGTAGTCAAATAGGTTTGATTATGCATGCAATATGTTGATGAAATGTCCAAGAGAACGGTATGCATGAGTTTATTCATTTATGAATTGATATGAGTTGTAGATGGTAGAGAGAAACTTATTTTTTATGCTACATGGCATCCTGCATTTAGAAATAATTATAAGCATGAAACCATCTACATACAACATCTTCATAAGAGCATGAAAAGCACTAAAATATGTTAAAGAGAAAATAGAAAGAAATGAGAATATTAAGATATTTAAATCTGAAATTTTAGTTAAGAAGGTGTAAAAGATAAAAAGAAAAGAAGGTTGTTGCGATGGGGAGCGTGAGTGACAGAGTCCCACATGCACGCCGCCTTTAGTGAGCGCCTTAGAATTCAGAAAGAAGAATTGTACAGTCCATTAGAAGTGCGTGTGTGGATGAGGACTGTACCTAGAATTAGAGAATTCACTCACATGGCCAAGGCTCCAAATCCATGCTCAACTGAGTCCGATCGGCAAAACGAAAGAAAGAAAGAAAAATATAGAATAAGAAACGGAAAACATAATAAGAAAATAGAAAAGAAAATGCATAATCTATGCATTTGTGCATTTGCATCATAAATATGCATAATACCATTGTTAGTAAATGATCTGTAATAATTGTTGTATATAATAAAATACATGTACAATAATAAAGTAAAAGGGCCAAAAATTTCTTGTATTATGTATAACATTCTTTGTACAAAAGAGTATCATTTACAAAATGCCATTCAAAACAGGGGACAGTGTGGCTATTGCTCCTCGCTTGCCGATGCCCAACCGACTGCAGCATCACTAGATGCTGTAAACACAAAGGAAAAATATAGGGTGAGCACAAATAATACTCAGTAAGTAAGTCCTCTACTTGTCTATCCCCGTAACTATTTCTCTTAATTCTTTCCGTACACTATTTCTTTTTATGTTCTCTTTCACACAGCTTCTTTTTATTAACCTCTACTATATGTCATGGCCTCATCTTGCCGGAGGCACGGCCGGGTGGAGTTCACAGCACAGCACCACCCACTCTTCGTGACTTTCGGGTGGAGATCACAAAGCATCAACCCATTTCTCAACTATCGAGGGAGTCACAAAGGTCAACCCGTTTTTCATAACTATCAGGTGGAGATCACAAAGCGTTAAGCCGTTCTCAACCTATCGGGTGGAGATCACAAGGCGTAACCTTTTCTCATAGCTATCTGGGTGGAGATCACAAAGCACTTACCCGTTTTTAGTGCTCTTCTCATTCACTCTACTCTAGAACTAGCACTTCTCATTCTCTTTACTCTTAGAGTAGTTCATTCACAAAGTTTTCTACTCTTTCTTAAGTCATCCTCAATGCAATTAATGCATATGGATGGTTATTCTCTATTGCACTTATGAGATGCCAACATGCATATTGCAAGAATTTAGGCTTGCTACTCTACTCAAACCTCTCTAGGTATTCATCAAACAACTCAAGTGCATATAAAGACTTTACTAACAATAGCTCTATTCCTACTCTCTAACCATCCCAAATGGGAGACAACTCCCTCACATAGTTAAAATCCTGCTAAGGAATAACACTTCTAAAAAGGTTTACTCAAAACCTTCCAAACCTCATCTCAACTACATCTTCTCAACACATATCAACACTTCTCTTAAATGAAGTGTATTCAATCACAACATGGATAATTAATCTCAATTTCATAGCATATAACACACTAACATGCATACATAATTGCTATTAAATCTCTACTCAAGGAAGTCTCAAATCTCAACTTGGGTGGGGATTTACTTACTTGTAATGGAGAACTCTCACTAGTATTTTCTTTTCCTTTGCTTGCTTGACTTTTCTCTACCCTTTAACAATAAAACCATACAACTTTAATATACAAATATACACAAAACCTCACATCCAAAGCAAGATCCTTACCTTAGGATGTCTTAGCTTGATTTTCTACTCCAATAACTCCAAAAAGCCCTCTAAAAATCCTTGAACAATGAAAGAGGAGTTGAGAGGAAGTAGGAAAGTAGAATGGCGGTGGAGAAGAAGAATGAAAGGTTTGCAATCACTTAAATCCTTTTAACTCAACTTATGGGCAAGCATTCCCATATTGTCCTACTCTTCCTTAGGAATTCCATCTATATCCTTTAATTCATCACACATCACACCCCTATACCAACATATTTTCATGAAATTTCCTTACATTTTACTCCCCACTTTTCCCACTAATTAGGGGTAGAATGGTCAAATTGCCTAGGGAAGAAAATATCTAAACTTCCATAAATTTTCAGCCGACCCGTCGCCGCGGCAAAGACAATTCCGTCGCCGCAGTGAAAACACTCCAGCAACTCACCACAAGCCAAAACACCTCTTCGCGCGGCGAGCTTTTCTTTCACCCTGGCGAAGCCTAACCCTAAAATTTCGCCAATTCTTCATAATTTCCAGGGCAAACACTTAACCAAACCAATATCTCCATTGAACAGGGCCAACCAAACAATACTAATAATAAACCGACTCAAATAAGAGGAAAATAAGAAACATTAGCTACATACCTCAAGTGGGGCGTTACATGATCCATATACGCAGCGGAAACCAAAAAAATATAATACAGGAATCGTTTACATGAGCCAAGATCAAGGGTATAATTTTACAATTTATATTAAAGGAAAATCTGCACAAAAAGGTTAATCATGAGTTAAGAGAATCATCGCACGTTTGGAGGCTCCACCCTTGCCTTTGAACGTTTTGCTACCAACCCAAGCGTAGTATCGAAACGACATAATCCACACGAAGACAATCACAAAGAACCAAAGAGGGATGCTAGATCCTCTTTGGCTTTAAGATTAAAGAAGAATGAAATCAAAAAGAATTGATTTTAGGCAAAATTGGTTTCTTCCGTGGGAGAGTACAAAGAGGCTGTTGTGTGTGTGTTTTCAAAGAAAAAAATTCTCACCCATTAATTAACACACACCTTTTCTTTTATAGTAAATTAAGTGGCCCATTCCTATATGGAATAGACTTGGGCTCCAACCCAAACACCCCATGTTACCAAACACTCCCATTTGATATTTTATTTCCATCATTATCTCAATTAAAATCAATTAACATATATTTAATACATATTAACATTTAACAATAATGATAATATATAAATATGTGCAAACACATATTAAATGTAATTTTACTTATTAATTTTTCTAATAAATTAAATAAAGGCTACGATCTCAGCAAATTTAATGCACTGTGAAATTACAAAAATACCCTTTCGCCTAAAAAGACGAAAATGCCCTTCCCTCTTCTTGGATCTTAAATTATCTTCTATGTGTGTGACCCATAGGCTCCTCATCATACCGGTAGTGTATAGATCGCGATTAACACCAATTAATCGTCTCCCTGTATATAGACCAAGATTGGCCCTAGCAAGGCATCATGGCCACCCGATAGATTCGGATTCACAAAGTAGCTACCGTTCAATGATATGTTACCGTACAATTCGATCCTTTCATCATTCGTTATCCCGACGAGACGAAGGCATAGAAATAGGTCAACTTCGTTACTCCGATATTAGTTTCAGTTTCTGGACCAATGACCTATATTATAAACCGGATAGAGCAACAACTCAATCCCACTGTGGTCACAATTTTAGTGTCATTGTCATATACTGAATTGCGCCGTGAGATAACTTCTCTGTACCTGGGAGTGATGGATCCTCTGTCAATCCACCTAGTCTTGATACACTCCTTGATGCAGCCAATCACCACCGTATTGACAGCTCTGAGAAGAAACTATGTTAGGCTAGTGTCAAACTGCACTAATTGGTGCACAAGGGGCTCTAGTGATCTCAAGGCTAAGGATCACATGTACCACACATTCGTTAGAGGATTGTTCCATAGACACTGGGGTTACCATCCATATGGAATCCTATGGGGGTTAGTCTAGTGAACTTACTGTGGTATATCCGCCTACAGCAAGCACCCATATGTTGCACCAGGTTGTCACAAACAACCTTGACAAGTGAGATCAATCACTAACTTTCGACAGGGTCGTTAACATTATGATAGTTTTACCGTATTATCTGTGCCCTTACTTTAGAATAATACATGGGGCTACGGACGTTTCTAGAATGGCCACCTTATGTGCTCATAGGGTTCTCACTATCAAGATTTGAAACACTTGATACCCTCGTCATGTTCTCCATTCTAAGGACATATATCAATACATATTGCAATAATATGATTTACGCGACGTAGAATAAAATGCCTTTTATTGATTAATAAACATTATACAAAGAGTAAATTCTACAATAATTGATTGGCTCTAGGGATCTACTCTAACACCATGCTCATTATCGGAGTAGTGAAAAATTAGAAAATTGAGAGAAAACAAGAGCAAACAGAGAAAGGATGAGAAAGAATAGAGAAAGAACAGAGAAAGAATAAAGAATACTCGGGAAATGAGTTGTAAGGAAAGAAAATTCAGGATTTAATCAACGGAGAGAGAAGGGTAGCATAGTGGGTTTACTTACTGAGCAATTAGTGCCACTTCGTGTTTCAATGTTTTTGCAGGTAATAGGCGAGTTGAGGTCACTCGGATGTCACGCAGTGGAAGGGATTGGGCTACACTGTGAAGTTACTATTTTGAGATATTTTGTAAATATTGTATATAAAGAGAAATTAAATATGGGCACATACTTTATTCTGTTATAGTGTATTTTCTTATATTTTTAATGAGTTTTATTGATTATTTTAGAGTATACTAGCTAGAAAGAAAGTATATAGATACCCTATAAACCAATCTTTTTCAGATCTACTTCCATTGTCTGTTTGACAGTCTTGACGCAAGCTGGACAACGCTAGACTTTTAAATTTAAGACTAGGTGGTTAGCCATACTTCAAATGGTGTTTCCTAGATGATTTAGATGATGCTCTATTTAAATATGCACGGAAGGCATACCCCCACAAGTAAATTGGCAAGTCCGTAAAAGTTATAATCGATCGTACCATATCCAGTAAAGTACGATTTCTCTTTCAGAGCACCATTGTGTTGTGTGTAAATGGAGGAGTTAACTGTGATATAATCCCATTTTCTTTTAGAAAATCTCGCAATTCCTACTTAAGTTCACCTCCATGATCTGATCGTAGAATTTTAATACCTTCTGGTTGTGTCTCTATCATTCTTGAATTCGTTGAACTTTCAATAGATTCTGATTGTATTTCATTTAAATAAATAACCATATCTTGAATAATCAGTAAAGGTAGTGAAATAGTGAAAACCTCCTCGCCATTTCATTAAATGGTCCACATACATCTATATGTATTAATTCCAGCAATTCTTTGGCCCTTTCCCTTTACTTAAAGGGTGACTTGGTCAATTTTCCTGAAGACAAGATTCATAGGTCGTATAGGGTTCTAAACCCAATGAACTTAAAAGTCCACTTTCTCCTAACTAGATTACTCTTGTCCTATAAGGCCTAATCTATGATGCCAAAGTATTTAGGATTAATTTCATTTCGATTTCATTTATTAGTTATGGAATTCATTATGCTACGGTCATTTAATTCTAGCACATACAAACCATGTATTGATAGCTTTGCCAACAAGTTTATTTCCAAAATAAACTAGACATTCATTATTGAATTGTACTTAACCATATTTAAATAATCAGAATAGAAATTATATTTCTAGTAGCTTAAGCAAAATAAAGGACATTGTACAAATACAAAAAGTGTCATGATGGAAGTGTTTAGAGTAGATGCCCTAGAGCCAATCAATTATTGTAGAATTGACTCTTTGTAATAATGTTCATTAATCAATAAAAGGCATTTTATCTATATCGCGTAAATCATTATTATTGCAATATGTATTGATATATGTCCTTAGAATGGTTGAGCCGGGCGAGGGTATCAAGTGTTTCAAATCTTGATAGTGAGACACCTATGAGCACATATGGTGGCCATTCTAGAAACGTCCGTAGCCCCAGTATTATTCTGAACTAAGGGCACAGATAATACGGTAAGGCTATCATAGTGTTGAACAACCCTGTCGAAAGGCAGTGACTGACTCACTTGTCAAGGTTGTTTGGTGACAACCTGGTGCAACACATGGGTGTTTGTTGTAGGCGATTACACCACAGCAAGTTCATGGACGGCCACCAGAGGATTTCATATGGATGGTAACCCCAGTGTCTATGGAACAAATCCTCTAACGAATGGTGGTGCATGTGATCCTTAGACTTGAGATCACCGGAGCGCCTTATGCACCGATTGTGTGTGTAGTTTGACAATAGCCTAACGCAGTTCTTTTCAGAGCTGTCAATACGGTGGTGATTGGCTGCTAAGGAGTGTATCAAGACTATGGTGGATTGACAGAGGATTCATCACTCCCGGGTACGGGAGAAATTCTCACGGCGCAATTCAGTATATGGCAATGACACTAAAACTGTGGCCACAGTGGGATGAGTTGTTGCTCTATCCAGTTTAAATACGGGTCATTGGTCCAAAACTGAATAAATAATTGAGAGTAACCGAAGGTTGACACTATTTCTATGCCTTGTCTCGTTGAGATAACGAATGATGAAAGGATCGAATTGCACGGTAACCATATCGTTGACAGGTAGCTACTTTGTGAATCCGAATCTATCGGGTGGCCATGATGCTTGCTAGGGGCCAATCTTGGTCTGTGTATAGTGAGACGATTAATGGTGTTAATCGCAATACTATACACTGCCGATATGATGAGGAGCCAAGGGTCACACACATAGAAGACAATTTAAGATGCAAGAAGAAAGAAGGGCGTTTTCGTCTTTTAAGGCGAAAGGGTATTTTGGTAATTTCACAGTGCAATTAAATTTGCTGAGGGTGTAGCCTTTATTTAATTTGTTAGAAAAATTAAATAAGTGAAATTACGTTTAAATATGTGTTCACACAATTTAATAATTATATTATTGTTAAATTTTAATATATATATTTAAATATATATTAATTGATTTTAATTGAGATAATGATGGAAATTAAAAAAAATCAAATTGGAGTGTTTGGCAACATGGGGCGTTTGGGTTGGAGCCCAAGCCTATCCGTATGGGATTAGGGCAAATTGTTTTTAAATATAAAAGGAAAGTGTGTGATTTTAAAGATGAGATTTTTCTTTGAAAAACAAAAAAAAACACAGCAGCCCCAATTTTGCCTCTCCACGGCAGTAACACCAAGAGCCTAAAATCAATTCAATTGATTTTTGTTTTTCTTCTTAATCTTGAAGCCAAAGAGGATCTAGCAAATCCTCTTTGGTTCTTTTAGATTGGTCTCGTGTGGACTACGCAGGTTCGATTACACTTGGTCGGTAGCAAAACGTTCGACGACAAATTTGGAGGAGCCTTCAACGTGCGTTTGTTTTCTTAACTCATGTTGTATATTTATGCAGATTTTATTTAATATAAATTGTTAAAATCATACCCTTGATCTTGGCTCATGTAAACGATCCTGTATTTTATTTTTCGTTCCGCTGCGTATACGGGACCGTTTACTAACAGTGGTATCAGAGCCTAGGGTACGAATTTTACAATTTTTATGTGTATGGTTGATAACATGATGATGATAATGTTGCCATATTTAATCTGTGTAAATCGTCTTGAAATATGTTTTAAGAAAATGATAATCGATTAATTTAATTGTTGATGATCTGTGGTTTGGTTAATGCATGATGGATTTTGTTGAGATCAATGTGTTTGATTGATTGCAAAATCCGGTTAGAGTGTTTTGGTTGCTGTATGAACAGATCGGAGCTACAGATCTGTGTACGCTCGCCGCGACGATATAATCCATCGCCGCAGCGATCGTCGTCGCGCCGGTGATATAATACATCGCCGCAGCGATAGTCGTCGCCGCGGCGATATAACTCATCGCCGCGCGATCGTCCTTTGGACGAGCGCTGTATGAAAACAGCGCTCGCCGCAGCGATATAACCATCGCCGCGGCGATCGTCCTTCGGACGTGCGCTGTACCAAAACCAATGCATGCCGCAGCGATCTAAATCATCGCTGCAGCAAGCGCACTTCCAAGTGTGCAGGGGGTAAAATGCAAAGTTTCAAAACTTTTGGACCAAACGTAAATGCAAATTGTCAGGGGGTAAATTGTAATTAACCGACAAATTTCAGAAAGATTGTTTTTGAAATTTATGCTTTGTACTTGTTTGTATATGCATGGTGCCGGTACATGAGCCTTAGACCTAAGGGTGAATGTTTTAATTTTTTGGTATGTATGGTTGTATTTATTAAATAGGGCATGCGTGTCCTGCCTTCTCCTCTTCTCGATGTTAGTTCTCTTCTCATCTAATTCCCCTCGAATGTAAATCGAGGTTTCTAAATTATTGATGTAAAGAATTTGTATAATTATTTATTGTAAATTAGAAAGATATTTTTTGTAATGTACTTGAAGCGGAGCAAAGGACGAGGCAACCATACTTGAAGACTCAAGATTTTATTACAGGACCCCTAGGTGACCCACGATCCTCTAGGCTCGAGGAAATCGGTTTTAGTTGGGCCATGTACCGGCACGTTTAATTTTGTTTAGAATGCATGCTAAGGTTGAATGTTTGATAACATGCCAAACAATGTCATTCTAACAAAGATAATAATTTGGTGAGACATTAATAACAAAACCCTCAATTAAAGTATAAAGTCACGAAAGCCTTCCATCACCATGGTTTAATCAAACCACTGTTCGTCGAAACCTTGTTCGCCAAAGCGAAGGGTACACTTCTACCAGTGGGAGTTGTAAAATGCATTAGAGTTTCCTTAATGGTGATGGGTCGACTTAAAATGACGGTTTTGCTTGGTCGCCAAAGCGAAGGTTGATAAACACGTGTCATAGGCATAGTAGAGCAGTACGCATATTGTGTGTACGTGGTGACATGTAGTGTCCACTCTACTGATACTGAGAATCACCTGAGGACGATGGCATGTACTGTCCATTGGATTGTGTGATTGGCTTGTTGGCTTCTCACATTTGAGGTTGATAGTGGGAGCTATCAACTGGTGTGAATTGAGTTTGTTGGCCTACCTAATCAACTCATTTTGGCTTGTTCGCCAAAGCGAAGGGTTAAAATGGGCAGGATGGGATCTCGGTCCACTAGGAAAGTCAACGGGCTTTCCGAGTTAATGGTGAGGGCTATTAACTTAAGTAAAATAGGGAGCTTCGTTTAATAAAAGACCATATTAAACAATAATAGTGAATGGTAATAACGGTTACTTTTTCTGCACTTGTAGATTCACTTAAATTTGAGCAAAATGATCCCCACATCACTGCGACAAATCATCGAACTGGGAGAGAAATGGAATGGTGAAAATTTCGTTGACTGGTATAGAAGTATAAATAATATATTTCAGTCAAGCGATAGATTATACACCATTGAGCAAGCTCTATCACCAGAGCCTGCTGATAGTTCTATCCATGAGACTGGGTATGTATATGTGAAGCATACACATGATGCAAAAGCAGAATGACATAGATACATTGTGCTTGCATCAATGGCACCATTACTGCGACAGCAGTGCCAGAAAATGGATTTAGCTTCTATTCTTCATTTTTTCGAAGAAATGAGACGATATGGTGTCTCGGGGTATTCAGATGTAGGATGGAAGAGGGTACCAAAATTGGCGATCATATACTCAAGTGGACCGAGTATATGAATAAGCTTGAGATTTTGGGATGTGGACTTAATGAAGTTAATGATAAACCTAATATTACAGTCTTTGCCAAATTCTTATTCTCAATTTGTCTATGACTTTATTGAGGAAGATAAGAAGAATACCCTTTCGAGCTTCTGGATTGTTGAAGACTACTGAGTCAGGCATGAAAATGTCAGAAACATTGACGTTGGTTGAAGCCAACTCAAGTGAAAAGGAAAGGGCTCAGAAGTTGATGGAAAGACTGTTGCAGAAAGGAAAGGCGTTTGTCTCCTCATGTGGGAATCCCAGTCACTGGAGGAAACATTGCAAGGCCTTCCTAGCAAAAGGGAAGAAGAATGTTACTTCTTCGTAGGTTCGTTTGAGATAACTTCTCCGTAAATATCTAGTTGACACAAGATGTGGTACTCACATTTGATTGATGTGTAGGAATACTAGAGTAGAGTAGATGCTCGCCGAGGGAGAGGTGGACCTACCAGTTGGAAATGAAGCACGTGCTGCTACATTTGCTGTAGGATCTTATCGTCTGATTAGCGATGGACTTGTTTCTTGGAAATTGTGGATGTTATGGTTTTTCTTCAGTTTCTAGAAATTATATATTTCTGTGTCCACATAGGACAAATGAGAATATTAGTTTATAATGGATTATTGTCCTTAAGTATAAATAATATTCTATGGAACTGGTTCATAATAATATGTTCTAAGAAAGACAACAAGGATAATCTCAAAATGACATACTATGCCAACTTTGGCAAGTTGAGCTAAACATACCTGAAGGAATGTGGGATAGTATACAACTCACTCCTCCTTATACACCCCAACACAAAGGAGTGTCGGAAAGGAGGAACAAGACCTTACTTGATATGGTTAGGTTCATGATGAGTTTTAGTGATTTATCTACATCGTTCTAGGGTTATGCCCTAGAGACTGCGACTCACGTTTGAACCATGTGCCATCAAAGTCTGTAGATAAGACTTCATATTAGCTGTGGAG
This sequence comes from Pistacia vera, assembly GCF_008641045.1. Lineage (NCBI taxonomy): Eukaryota > Viridiplantae > Streptophyta > Magnoliopsida > Sapindales > Anacardiaceae > Pistacia > Pistacia vera. Next base: position 148,515 of record NW_022196646.1, read on the forward strand.
GGGGCGAAAGCCCAACTAGTCTTATCTAAGGATTTGGGGTTGCGAAGCTTATGTTAAGAAATTGACTTCGAACAAGCTGGGCCTAAAATCGTAAATGTATATTTGTGGGGTATCCAAAGGAGACCAAAGGATACTATTTCTACCACCCAGAAGAGCGCAAAATTTTGTTGTTTGATCTGGTGTCTTCCTAAAAAGAATATTTTCTAAGAAGTAATAGTGGGAGAAAAGTAGAACTCGATGAAGTTCTAGAACACACAACATATCTAGACGAAGGACGGGATGATGTGCCACAAGAAGTGGTGAGCACATGAGGAGGTTACTCCACAACTTGTGGATCAAAGTGAACTACCTCAAGTAGCACAGGAGCTACGTAGATCTGGGAGAGTACGCCATGAGCCCGAGAGATAAGGTTATCTCGTGACTCAACATGGTGACGTACTGGTCTACCAAGATGATGAACCCAGAAACTACGAAGACGTATATCGGATCCAGATTTGTTAAATGGCTTGAAGCCATGAAATCTGAGATGGACTCCATGTGCAGAACCAAGTGTGGTCTCTGGTGGAACCACCTGAAGGGGTAAAACCCATAGGGTGTAAATGGGTCTTCAAGAAGAAGACTGACATGGATGGCAACGTGCATACTTATAAAACACGGCTGGTTGCCAAAGGTTTCAAACAAATTCATGGCATTGACTATGAAGAAAGAAACTTTTCGCCGGTTGCCATGATTAAACCATCGGATTATGCTTGCAATTGCTGCATATCATGACTATTAGATTTGGCAAATGGATGTCAAAACTGCTTCCTGGGCGGAAACCTTGAGGAGGATGTGTACATGACACAACCTGATGGTTTCGTTCTTGATAGTCAAAAACAATAAGGTATGCAAGTTACAGAGACCATTTATGGACTCAAGCAAGCTTCAAGGAGCTGGAACATTGTTTTGATGAAGCCAATAAAGAATTCGGTTTTATTAAGAACGAAGATGAACCCTGTGTTTACAAGAAGGTGAGTGGGAGCGCAGTAGCATTCCTTGATTGTATGTCGATGACATACAATAGATCGGGAATGGTATACCGAACTACAGTCGGTAAAGACTTGGTTATCCAAGTGCTTCTCCATGAAGGACTTAGGGAAAACAGCCTACATCCTTGAATAAAGATCTATCGTGATAGATCGTGTAGGTTGCTCAAACTAAGTCAAAGTACATAGACAAGGTACTGAACACATTCAGTATAGAAAAATCCAAGAAGGGATTTCTTCTGATGGCATATGGTGTCTATCTCTGTAAAGATATGTGTCTTTAACCACACAATGAGAGAGATAGAATGAAGAGGATCCCACAGCTTTAGCAAGTGGATCCATCTATATGTTCAGATTGATATCTAATGTGCATTCAGCATTTGTAGTGGATGTCAATCAGGCCAAGTGAGCAAATGTTATGTACTTAGATTGATGTCTTATGGCATTCAGCACAGTAGAAGATATCAACTAAATCCAAGTGAATGACACTGGGTGAGTGTCAATGGACATTCTAAGTGCTTGAAAAGGGCTTAAGAATATATATTCTTGGATTATGGAAGAAAGATGAGCTCACTGTAAGAGAATACAGTGACGCTATTTCCAAACAGGAAAAGGATGATTATAGTCGCAATTTGGGATTACACGTTTTGTCTCATATAACCGCAGTGAGCTGCAAGAGCTCAAATTGGTGTACTGCAGTGGATTCTACAATTGATGCTAAGTGTACCGCATTTTAATGCAGCCGTGTAGGCGGTTTGGATCAAGAAGTTCATTACTAAACTTGATGTGATTTCAAGGATTGCTAATCCAGTATAGTTGTACTGCGATAAAATGGAGCCATTGTTGTGGTTGAGGAGATCACGGTTCACCCAGTAATCCAAACACTTACTTAGTTGATTCAATCTGATCTGAAGGATCGTAGATATGAAAGGGAATGTGCAGATTTGCAGAATACCTACCAACCCACTATTAAAGTTTCTGTTGTAGCAGAAGCATGATGGGCACTTGGGTCTTCAGTGTTGAGGGCATGAATGATTGGCTTTAGTGCAAGTGGGAGATTGTTAGAGTAGATGCCCTAGAGCCAATCAATTATTGTAGAATTGACTCTTTGTAATAATGTTCATTAATCCATAAAAGGCATTTTATTCTATATCGCGTAAATCATTATTATTGCAATATGTATTGTATATGTCCTTAGAATGGTTGAGCCGTGACGAGGGTATCAAGTGTTTCAAATCTTGATAGTGAGAACCTATGAGCACATATGGTGGCCATTCTAGAAAAGTCCGTAGCCCCAGTATTATTCTGAACTAAGGGCACAGATAATACGGTAAGGCTATCATAGTGTGAACGACCCTGTCGAAAGGCAGTGACTGATCTCACTTGTCAAGGTTGTTTGGTGACAACCTGGTGCAACACATGGGTGTTTGTTGTAGGCGATTACACCACAGCAAGTTCACTGGACTGACCCACCAGAGGATTCCATATGGATGGTAACCCCAGTGTCTATGGAACAAATCCTCTAACGAATGGTGGTGCATGTGATCCTTAGACTTGAGATCACCGGAGCGCCTTGTGCACGATTGGTGTAGTTTGACACTAGCCTAACGCAGTTCTTTTCAGAGCTGTCAATACGGTGGTGATTGGCTGCATCAAGGAGTGTATCAAGACTATGGTGGATTGACAGAGGATTCATCACTCCGGGTACGGGAGAAAGTTATCTCACGGCGCAATTCAGTATAGGCAATGACACTAAAATGTGGCCACAGTGGGATTGAGTTGTTGCTCTATCCAGTTTTAATACGGGTCATTGGTCCAGAAACTGAATAAATATATTGAGAGTAACGAAGGTTGACACTATTTCTATGCCTTGTCTGTTGAGATAACGAATGATGAAAGGATCGAATTGCACGGTAACCATATCGTTGACAGGTATCTTTGCTGAATCCGAATCTATCGGGTGGCCATGATGCCTTGCTAGGGGCCAATCTTGGTCTGTGTATTAGTGAGACGATTAATTGGTGTTAATCGCAATAATATATACACTGCCGATATGATGAGGAGCCTAAGGGGCACACACATAGAAGACAATTTAAGATGCAAGAAGAAAGAAGGGGTTTTCGTCTTTTAAGGCGAAAGGGTATTTTGGTAATTTCACAGTGCAATTAATTTGCTGAGGTCGTAGCCTTTATTTAATTGTTAGAAAAATTAAATAAGTGAAAAATACGTTTAAATATGTGTTCACACATATTTAAATATATTATCATTATTGTTAAATTTTATATATATATAAATATATAATTAATTGATTTTAATTGAGTAATGATGGAAATTAAAATAAATCAAATTGGGAGTGTTTGGCAACATGGGGCGTTTGGGTTGGAGCCCAAGCCTATTCCGTATGGGATTAGGGCAAATTGTTTTTAAATAAAAAGGAAAAGTGTGTGATTTTAAAGATGAGATTTTTCTTGAAAAACAAAAAAAAAAAAAAACCAGCAGCCCCAATTTTTGCCTCTCCCACGGCAGTAACACCAAGAGCCTAAAAATCAATTCAATTGATTTTTGTTTTTTTCTTAATCTTGAAGCCAAAGAGGATCTAGCAAATCCCTCTTTAGTTCTTTTAAGATGTCTTCGTGTGGACTAAGCAGGTTCGATCCACACTTGGATCGGTAGCAAAACGTTCGACGACAAATTTGGAGGAGCCTTCAACGTGCGTTTGTTTTCTTAACTCATGTGTATATTTATGCAGATTTTATTTATATAAATTGTTAAAATCATACCCTTGATCTTGGCTCATGTAAAAGCTCCTGTTATTTTATTTTTCGTTTCCGCTGCGTATACGGGACCGTTTACTAACAGGAAGCATCAAACTGCATGTTCCCAGCTGTCGTGACTGTGCCGCGGCACTGTGCTGTGGCATAGTAGCTACTAAAAAAAGTGTGCCGCGGCACAGTAGCTACTGGTCTTCTTCCTGTATCATTCCACTGTTCTTCAGAGATGATGATTTTTGAACTCGATAATGATGAAATTTGGAAAAGTGGTAAACATATGAAATGTAGCCCTTCGAATCGTATTAATCAAAGTTCTACAGCTCAAGATATTCTTAAAATATCGAGGCATGCTCAAGCTGGAACGTAATCTAGAACTTCTCTTTACTTCAACTTCCATAACTTCTTCAATTCAACTCCGATTCTCGATCCATTTGTTTCCAGTCATCAAAAATTCGCTTGCCAACATCGTCTGTCATCCTAATATTATTTTTTAGCCTTATTTCCTAAAAACACAACAAAAGTACCCGTGATCCCGAAAAGTGCGTTTATGAAACAATTAAGTTAATTCATGTAAATTAATCCTAATTTCCCACAAATGATACCTATAAACCACTAAGTATAAGTGTATTTTCAAGCACTTATCACTTGGTCCATTAAATTCAATAAGTAGGAAACTATTTCTTTTTATATCACCATATAAGCTATGATTCATTTCCTTGCCTCTAGTTTCAGATACCTCACATAATAGAAATATTGGTACCCTAGATTAGTTAAATCCAACCCATTATGCTTTTTAAAAATAGGATTCCTATTATACCCTCACATAATAGAAATCTTGGGTACAGTGAAAATTTCTATCCAAAAACTAAGACAATCAATTCTATGTCATAAAATTAGCATCCCTCACATAATATAAATCTTGGGATCTCTAATTCTATGGCAAAGAATTAATTGACTCATAATGGAAGGCTTAGAATTAATATTTTAATTAGAGAAGATTTAAAGATTACGTTTTGTTTTAGGTTAATGTTTTAATATCTACCATATACATTTCCACCATATGTATCAACTAAATATAAAACATAAACCACAAACTACAAAAAAAAAACCTAAAACTAAATGTCATGCCATAAAATTAAGTTTCAACACTTCATATAAATATTAAAACTTAACAATAAACAATGGCATAATTAATTTGCATTAAACATACAAGCATATTACATGCTTCAATACGGCATCACATGTTATCAAACATAACAAATATGCATAACAAATATGCATTATGTTAATATAACACATATATCCCATATATCAATCATATTTAATAAATTGCCCATTAATAATCATTAATTAAAAACAAATTATTAAACTTTAGGGTATAATGTAACATTCACATTAAATAAGCAATTATATAACCAACATTTGACAATTAAAAATTGGTTTATGTTATAAGACACATGGCATATTAATATACACTAATCCAACTAATCTTATCAAACACATAATTAACAATTAAATTGTGTTCACACTGCTTTTACATGTTTTTTAGACAAAGACAATTTTACCCTTAACTCTTTAAGGCAAATTATCTTAATACCCTTTGATGTCCATTAAATCACATATTTTACAAACACAATTTATCATAACACATTATGCCAAATTAGTTCAAACAAAAACAAATAACTCTTTTTGCATCAAATCAAAATTTAGGCAACATTTCCCTCATGACCTAAATTCAACTCTATGCATCCATAAATATTTTAATCAATATCAAAACATTAAAACTTTTTGTATTGTCTTAACAAGTATGCTGAATAATCAACAATTAATTTACAAACTTGTCATGGCCAAAATTTCACATATTCAAAATTATGTGAACAACATCAATTTTCTATTAAAATTGACATGTTTGCATCCATACAATGTTCTAAACACCAAGAATCATATTCTTCAAGCCATAAATATTGAACAAGCAACATTTTAACCCAAATCTTATTTGGCCAACTTCAATCAAACACTAAAATTTCAATTAAATCTTGATGTTTGTGCCATAACCATCATGTTCTTCAAACAAAGATCATAAGAACATAAATTGAAATTAAAAATTTCAAAAGCATAAGCCATAGCCGAATTTTGCTAGTCAACCAACATGATCAAAATAAAAAATTTATGGCACATAAAGGATAAACATGCTCGGATCTACAACTCTTACAAAGCAAGTTAATATGTAACTTCACAAATCAAAATTTGAAAAATTACACAACATTATTCAACGTTTGAACATGATCTTTTTGGCCAATTTTAGACAAATAAGGATCAAATCCTTGGCTCTAATACCATTTGAAAGTTGGAATGCATGGAGAATGATGCATGTGATAGTATAATATGTATATTAGTATTTTGCAAAAAAATTCAATCAAATTGAAAACAAGTAAGGTATAGCTTGTTGCCTTAAGTCCTTAGCAAACTTGGAGACTTTTAATTTCAAGAGAAATTAAACAAAAGAGTATCCACGCAAAGGTAAAAGAAGAATTAGGCAAAGAGATATTTAGGATTCTTAGAAATTTATGATCTCTACCCTAAAATTGATATATCGTTTTCTTTATATATGTAGCCTTGTAAACAATTCAATAATTGTTTTGGACTTCCTTAAACAATTCCATAATTGTTTTGGAGTTGTAAATAATTCCATAATTATTATGAAGTTATTAAACTTGTTTAAATAATAACGTTGGATTAACATTTAATCATAATTAATAATTCAACTCTTAAATTGTTTACATAACAATTTAACCCTTAAATTGTTTATATGTTTACAATTACAACCCATTATTAAATACAAATTAATATAAAGAAAATGATTAATTATGAATTGGAATTCCATTTAATTCCAATTAGCAATTTAACTCTTAAATTATTCATAATTACTAATATAACCCTCCATTAAATCTAGTTCAATGGTAATAATGTAAATAACTCACCGATTATGGTAGGCATCTAGCAATGCTCCATAACCGCTAAGTCACAATGAAGATATACTCCAACAAACCCTTTTATAATCATATGTGTTGTGTAATTAAATTCTTCCGTTGTCTAATCCTAATTAAGAATGGATTCATTCATGGTATGTCAAAATCCTTGTCTCAATCTTATATCAAATTGACAATCAATACATATGGAACGTGTCACCATGAAACAACCTTTCAGGTAACATTTTATATACCCCAGCCAAAGATTTCCCTTTTCTAATATATCTTGACATTTGTCTAGGAACTTGATATCAACCTATACCAAGTCAATAGATCCCATTTTGACTATCACTTGTCATCACACATAAATAATACATGGCCAAATCAACTTTTTTACACATGACGTGATTAGCCTCGTGTATATACATCATATGAACCATATGTGTTTATGCAGAATCCAACCGTGACATCTCAGCTAGTCTAAGGATTAATAGTACACTAGTGTGATCTTATGATGCATCATTGACTGCATTCTAAATGTCCTTGTGATTCATCATAAATGGCCATATTCGATAAACAGTTCATTAACTACTTATCCATGCTAATGCCCTAGTGATGTAACTTTTATAATCACCCACACTAATACCATCACATGATATTGAATGGAGGCATTTAGCATGTCTACTATGTAGTATTATTGCCTAATTAATATTACCTATGCAGAGAATACTTTGATGATTTCGATATTCTAAAAATTTATATCATCCGGACATTTCACATGTAATGTGTGTGTGTATATATATATATATATATATATATATATATATATACCACATATGAAATAAAAACACTCTCTTTTATTAATAAGATAAAAATGTATATACAAAACTATACATTAACATATATATCAAAACATAATACCTAGAACTGTCAACACGATTGGTTCCTAGGGCATACACTAACACCTCCGATCCCATCCTCGACTTGGAATTCCCTACCCCATTCGCGGTGGATCCCCATTGGTTCTAGGAAAACACCCATCCCTAAACGTGGAATCCTAAATTCCACCATACTTTTAAAGCCATCGCTGATGCCCACGACAACCCATCTTCCCTCCCAAGTGGGTGACTTGGCTCTACAAAGGCCAAGTATCCTACCCTTTCATTGGTAGCAGCCTCCCTAGGAGCCTTGTCGGCTACGAGGGCCCTTTATGTATGGTGATTGGCTCTAATACAAATTGTTATGAATCCCTTAAAACCAACTTGTAAGGGAAGGAAGCCTAGGTGTTAATAAGCCATCCACTAATCTCATCAGGGGCAGATATTTAAAAAAAAAATTACAAATATATAGGCCCAAAAAAAATTGCAATTAATATATATACCCAGGCCTATCCTTAGATTTTTTTAAAAAAAATGAGAACTATTATACATATATCCAGGCCCACAAAAAACTTGATATATATATATATATATATATATATATATTTCAAGCCCACATCATATTAAAAGTTTAAAACTCTCTCCACTCTTCTTCTCCATGGCTCCACCTGCTTTTTATGATTTTATCCCTAAAATTCTTTACTCTCTCATTCTCTCTTTCTCTTTCTCATGCTATTCGCTCTTAAAACTTTTGAAGACAAAAATTGTTGAAGCTTTCACTACTCAATGTGCCACAATTAGCTCCGTTTTCTGTTTTATTAGTTTTAGGTATGTGTATTGCTCATTTCAATTTAGTTTATTTTAGTGCTTGTTTTTTGGAGGTTTTTAATTCTAATTTGAGGGAAAAAGACATGGATCTTGGAATTTGTTTTGTGTTTTGTGTCTAAGAGTGTTCCTGTTTTCCAAATTAAAACCTTAACTATTTTTTAAAGGACGTTATTCTTCACCTTTCACCCACCACTTTCCAACGTTTGAAACGTCACTGTTTAGTTGCTCAAAATTATAAAAGAAATTTGAGTTACTATCTATGTTTATACCAAGAAAATTCCCTCTTTTTCATTAATTCATATTAAAAGTTAATGCAACGTTGACTTGATTTAAGTTTTTGTTGACTTTAAGTTAGGCTAAATCTGATTAAAGTCATGAAAATTTATATTATAATCTTTGGAAGCCAAAAAATAAAAAATTAAAAAAAAAAAGTTAAGAGGTTTTGCTCAAGGTTTACTCAACACATTTAACCAAAATTTTTCTTCTCATAGATTTATTCAAGTGGGAAAATATTGAGTTATTGCATACTTTTCTTTCAGGTTCTTGATATTTTATTGTTTTCGTTGTTTAAGGTTTGGTGATTTTTAAAGTTTTTATTAGTTGTTTGGCAAATAATGGCGGAGCCGTGGAGGCCCCCCGGGAAAAAATCCTGGGTCCGCCACTAAATTTCATACTTAGTGGATATGGGATACTAACATATAAGACCTAGAATCAAGTAATTTGTTTAGCTTGGAAGGATATGTGAAGATATGGGAGAGCTAATAGAGGATATAAGAACCATGAAACCATATTGAAACATAAAACTGTATGGTTTGGTTTGGTTTGGTAGTTTTTTAGCTAAAAAAAAAAAAATTCATTCAATTTATTTTCTAAAAATTATAACATACGGTTTCAGCTCTTGGTTTGTTTTAAACGAAACCTTTTATCTTTTTTTTTTTCTTTAATATCCTAAAAGTTATAAAACCCCTAAAAAAATATCATAAAACCCCCTAAAAATATCAACAAGCCCATCAATAAAAAACAAATAGACCGAATCATACCATAACAATTTTTTGTGTTGGGTACGGTTTGGTTATTAAATTAAAACACTATGGTACAATATAATTTTTTTTTTTTTTTTACACAATTTTTTCTAGTGTTACCATTATGGTACCATACAATTATTTTTTTACAAACGTAATGATGAAGACTCATGTCTTTCGTAGCTAAACATATCACGTCAAATACAACTTTGTCAAAGAGAGTGAAACTAATTAAGAAATGATTTTCCAATATATAGAAATGAGAAATAAAGATTGACTCATACCCCAATCTTACAAACTTTGACAGCTCGCAATTGGACAAGTTCGAGACCCATTTACGAGCTGTTACGTCGGGGATTGTGAGAGAAAATTTGTGAGATTAGATTGTTAGGTAGTATTTCCCATAAAACAGAAGAACAATTGGCATATATCTTTACTAAAAGTTTAATCTTGGACAACTAGTTACAACTAACAAAGCCAATAATCACTTAAAACGACTTGGACACTAAGCAAAGAGTAATGCTATGTGCACTAACCAATGTGTACTAATCTAAGTACAAACTTTGGAAATTTGAAATTTTTTTTTTTTGGAGGGAATTTCAAATTTCCAACGTTAGTACTTGGATTAGTACACATTGGTTAGTGCACATAGTTTTATTCCTAAGCAAAACATTGTCACTAATCAACATAAGAATCCATAAACGAGTAGGCTAAAACGACCGCTATTGTCATCAAATGAGGTGAAAATGCAGGAGGAGCTTATAAACCTAGCTACACCTAAAAATCATCTAAGTGAATCTCAAGGCAACCCATACTCTTTAACAAATCCATATAGAAATGCAAATGCATAAAAACCATCTTTAGAGAAATCATCTTTTATATGATAGTTCCAATTTTATCAACTATGTTATGCCTAAAAATTTAGGGCTGATGTAAGCTTACATCAACGAGCACCAATAAAAGTTCAAGAAGGCTTTGTGTAGCCTAGAATCTGCCATGTCACCCCAAGACAGAGAAGACCCAAGCTCTTCTAGATATGAAAAGTCTAGCAAATCGCAAACAAGTTCATGGCTTGAATGGGAGAATAGCAGCTCTCAGTCGCTTCATATCAAGAGCAACAGATATTTGTTTTCCCTTATTTAATATACACAGAGCCAACAAGAGATTTGAATGGATTTCAGAGTGTAAGTAAACCTTCCCAAGCATAAAAGAGCAGCTCGGAAAGCCCTCTTTCCTATCTAAGCCACTTCCCAAGGAAATATTGTTTCTCTACCTGTCCATCTCTTAATGCGATTAGTGCAACTCTCTTTTAGGAAGGTGGCAGAATTCAGTGGCCAGTGTATTACACAAGCAAATGGTTGCTAGATGTCGAGTTAAGGTGTCTAGAGATGAAACGATTAGCTTTTTCCTTGTTGATCGCTTCCAGGAAGCTGGGACCTTACTTCCATGCCTATACCATTCATATATTATCAAATTATCCACTCAGACATATCATTCAAAAGCCAGAGGCCTTGGGTAAATTGCTTAAATAGGCCATGAAATTGAGTCAGATCGATCTTCATTACAGACCGAAAGTCGCAATCAAAGGGCAAGCTATAGCTGACTTTATTTCAAAGTTTTCTTATCAACCAGATCGAGAACTTGAACAGCCAGCTAGTGAAGTTATCCAAGAAACTGTTCATAACTTGCCAACAAAAAGTCTCTATGTTGATGGGTCTTCTAATAGAAAAAAAGTTTCGATTCAAAGCCACAAATAATGAGGCTGAGTATGAAGCGTTATTTGTTACTTTGCAATTAGCATGAGAGATGCGGTTAGATATGATTGACATCAATAGTGACTCCCAGCTAGTAGTCAATCAGATTTTGGGAGAGTATCAAGCCAAAGAAAATAATATGATCTGTTACCTGAAGAAAGCCAAGGCCACACTTGAGTCCTTCAAGCACTATACGATCAGGCAGATCTCAAGAGATAACAATTCTATCTCAAATGCTTTGGCAAAGATAGCTTTATCACTAGATCCTGATGTGATGGATAATATCCCGGTCAAATACATCGAAGTTCCTAACATCAACTCACTCGACCAGATAGTGACTACAAATGAATCTATGTCTTGGATGACTCTAATGATTCAATATCTCAAAGAAGGTGTTCTTCCTAACATGAAGACTAAGGTAAGACTCCTACAGACTAGAGCTACTCGTTACACCTTAATCAAAGATCAGTTGTATAAGTGAAGGTTTAGCACTCCTCTCCTCCGATATGTGACAGATGAAGATACATACTACTTCATGAGAGAGATACATGAAGGGATCTGCGGTAATCACACTGTTGCATGATCTCTCACCAATAAAATTATCTGCTAGGGATATTGTTAGCCTTTGCTTCATGAAGACACCTACAACTTTGTGAAGAAGTGTGATAAGTGCCAGAGATTCGTGAATATCCCGCGAGCTCCTTCCCACCAATTAACAACGATGACAAGTCCTTGGCCATTCGCTATATGGGGAATTGATCTCATCGGTCTCATGCCAATCGATAAGGGTGGCATCAAATATGTTGTGGTCGTAGTGGATTATTTCACTAAATGGGTCAAGGCAAAACCTTTGGCTGCGATCACCACAAAAAAGCTTAAAGACTTCGTCTTCAAGAATATAGTGTACCATTATGGAATTCCTCATACACTCATCTCTGATAATAGGAAGCAGTTCAACAATGAGGAGTTCAAGTAGTTTTGAGAAGAGTTGGGGATTCATAAAAAATTCGTCTCAGCGGCAAAACCGCAAGCTAATGGTCAAGTTGAACCTATCAACAAAACCATTAAGCATACTTTGAAGGCCAAGCTGGGTGTAGCAAAAGGCAATTGGGCCGAAGATTTCATAGAAGTTCTATGGGCATATAGGACAACTCCAAAGACCTCTACTTTAGAAACACATTTCTCTCTGGCATATGGATGTGAGGCAATGGTCCCAGTTGAAGTAGGAACTGGTTCACTTTGGAGAGAGTTTTACAATAAGGCAGATAATGAAGCCCTTATGCATAACAAAGCTCGGTTAAGGATAGCTTCCTACCAACAGCGAGCTAAAAGATTCTTCGACTCCAAATCAAGAGAAGAGACTTCCAAGTCTGCGACCTGGTCCTCAAAGAAGTCCTTCTCGATACAAAAGAACCAAGCACGAGGGTATTGAGTCTTAATTGGGAAGGTCCAAATGAGTCACCAAAGTGATACGACCTGGGATGTATCTTCTCAGAAGGCTTAATGGTTCTGAAGTACTGCGAGCTTGAAATGCTGAGCATTTGCATTCTATTATTAGTAATTCCAAACTCTTGTATAGCTTATGCAATCTATTTTACTTGTAAATTTTAGCTTGTAAATATCATGAATAAGATTATCCTCATTCTTCTTTAAGAATACTTATGTCGTAATCTCAAGTTTTTAATAATCTTGATTATTTGCAATTTTTTACAAGTTTCACGATTCGAAAAGCTATATTTGTTTTGTGAAGTACTTAAGCTATAAAAAGTGCAATCACAAATGATCAAAAAGTCTATTTATGTATTGGCAAAATATGTACATGGACAACCAACGAACTATATTGAAATTGAAAGGAAAAACAAAAAAGAGATTCTTCGAGAGAAAGCAGAAGAGAGGTTGATCATTTCTCTTGACCTGCAGGATCCTTGACTTCAATTGCTACGACCTTGGGGTCGGTCGCTTGATATTTAGGGTTCTCTATTTCTTATTGATCTTCCTCATAGGCAATCTCTTTATCTTCTTGTTCATTAGCCGACTGCATCGATGCAAGCACTACCTTACTCTTCAGAGAGGCTGGAAACGTCCAAGTTCAGATTATCCGCTTGCAAACTATGAATAATTTGCAGTGACCAATGACTGGCTTTCCTTTCCACCTCGTTGCTTAGTTGTTTCATTTGCTCAGTTAGCGACGTGATTCGCCCATGAGCTAGCTCGAGCTCTGTGTCTTTCGCTTTTATTTTCCTCTCTGTGTTCTCCCACAGAGTAGTTTGAGTCTTTTTTATCTAAGCTCTCTTGAAGTTCCTTATCTATTTGTTGAAGCTCTTGCTCTCGTTAGCTCAGATCTCTAGTGAGCTTCGCTATTGTCATCTGAAGCTCTTTGGTTTGGTCGTTCTTCTTTTGAAACTCTTGCTGTTGGAACTCTACTGCTCGCCGAGTAAAATCCCTTTCTGCCAACAGTGTGCTTGCTTGAAGCTGTGCATCACTTGTGATTTTCTTTGAAACCATAAGAACTTGCTTCAATTTGGTGATCTCCTCTTTCATTCCATGAAGTTGCCCCCCAGTGTTCATTTTCATTTTGTTATGAGCAATGTTCAGGGCGAGCACATACTACAAAAGAAAAAGGATAAAGAGTTAGTTTTTTTAAAAAAAAAGAAAAACTAAGGAACTCGATCAGCGTTAAAGAATTTACGAGAAAGGTTTACTTTACCTGGCGTTGCAGTTTGAGCACAGTGGTCAGAAGGTCGGAAGGCTTGGAGGCTATGTACCTTTCGAAGGTTGACTCCCGCTTACCCTCAAGGAGAGTAAAGACCATCGGCCTTAAATGATTTGGCATCTACCCTAGGAGGTCGAAAATGGATTGATCTTGACCTCCCAAGGTGGGGACCTCTTCAGTCTGCTCCTGACCAGTTGCCCCTTAAGTGGCTACACCTTCTTTCCCTTGCGATGACTCCGATGCATCTTTCGAGGTGACCTTCGAAGTAGGAAGTTGGGTAGGCTATAGCCCACCCGACAGTATTCTGAAGTCATCCGACTTAGACTCATATGCTTTTGTTGTTATTGTCTTCCTTTTGTTCAAAGTCATGGTCTTCTTCCTCGTTGGACTAGTCACAACAAGCTAGGGAGCTTCTTCATGTTGCTCCACAGTTGGTTTGTCGTTCAGCACTAGCTTGGGTCCCCATTACAGGGACATTGCTTGAAGTTGGTCCAGGTTGTGAATCTGGATTCAACCTCAGGAAGATGATTCCCCCAGATCGCTTTGTTTTCTTCGACTGCATGGCGTACAAAACAATCAGTGAAAAGAGTCTAAATATGTAAAAGACTTGGGTTTTTCTGTTGAAGAAAAACTTATGAGCTGAACCATCTAAGTATACTTTGGGAGGGAAAAAACCGTACTTCTGAATATTTTCAAAATTATATTGTGACAAAATTAATTTTATCAAAAGCTATTTCGTCACAAGTAATATAGGTATTATGACAAAATAAAAAAAAAAACATCACATTAAGTATGACAAAGGGAATATATAGTGACTAAAAAAAATATTGTCATAATATTTTATCACAATAAAGAAATCCATAAGAAATATATTAAAGAAAAACAATTTTATCATAATATTAAGTCACAAATTTTTGGCGCCAAATTTTGGCACCTAGGTAAATTGTTTATTGTGACAAACATATTTTGTCATAAAACATTTTAGTCACTATATTTAGTTATACATGTTATAACTAAAAATTATTTTGTCACAAAAGAATTTATTTATTGTTACAAAAATAAATTATCATAATATATGCTAAAATTGAGGTATTAATGACAAATTGTTTGAGTCAAAATTTAAGCGCTGAGATAAATTGTTTATCGTGGCAAACCATATTTGTCATCAAAAACTTTAGTCACTATATTTAGTAATACATGCTATAAGTACAAACTAATTTGTCACAAAAGAATTATTTATCATTACAAAAATATATATGTATATATCATTTATAAATGTTAAAATTCAGGTATTAATAACAAAATATTTGAGTCAAGTTAAATGTGATATTTTGTGACAAAAATTTGCTAAAAAAACATAATTAATATGCACACAACTATTTGTCATTCCTCTCAATTTTTTAGCAATAACATATATGTCATTTAAAAAAAATCGTTAATAATTTTAGCATACATGTCACTAAAAAAAAACTCATTAACACAGGATCGGGTACAAGGTCATGGGCTAAGAAATTTGGTCAAGATTGGGGGGTGATCAGGGGCAGGTCGAGTTTTGCTATATCTAGCTAGATCAAATAGATCTGTTCTAAAACAAATTACCAACAAATTAGCGATGAATAAAAAAATATGTTTACAAAATCGTAGCAACAAATTTCAATCAATTGCAAATATTATGTACCATTTTTGGCTTTCATGATAAAAGAATACAAATCAAATTCAAACTGAATACAAATATTTACATTTTTGGCTTTAATATTATAGACTTAATATTTGGATCACATGTTAAATATTAATGTTTATATTACACATTCCAATCACGTCAAAGATGAAATTACAAAAATAAATCAATTCATCCATAGTATATTCCAAAATTAAAGACAAGAGGGTTCCTTCAATCAATTGCAAAATATTCATTACAATCAAATTGAAATAAAATACAAATTATACAATCAAGTTTACCCCCACCAAACGATAAGGAAGTACCCATACAATCAAATGTACAATATTAAAACTCACCATCATCCTCGTCATCATCATCATCTTCATCATCTTCGTTCTCACCATCATCATCTTGTTCGTCATTAGTATCATCGCAATAGTCAAGAATAGTATCATCTCCTCCATCAATAGAATCTTCTCCATCACTAGAATCTTTTTCACTGGAATCATCCTTATCTCTAGAAACTCCATTATTGGAACCATCATAAGATTTATCAGTTTTATTTTTCTTCTGAACTGATTTCTTCTTTGGAAGGACAATGCTAACATCAATTTCTTGTGGGAATACATCTTCTCGGAATAATGATTCTAAATTTTCTTCATCAATTTGTTCAATCTCATTAACATCATTTACCTCATACTGTTGACATGCTCATCATTAAAAAACAACCCTTCATCCCTCTTTTCATTTTCTGGAACATTGTATATATTCCTAGGACATACTTTTTGAACAATTTTCCAACTGCTTCCATTCTTTGTATCACTAATATAAAAAACTTGGTCTGCTTGAGTAGCCAGCACAAAAGGATCATTTATGTACCATTTTCGCCTTGTATTAACACTTACTAATTGGCCATATGCCTTCATTCCATTTCGTTTATCACCTACATTCCACCAATCACATTTAAACAAGAAAACACGATGTCCATAGCAAAATTCAAGCTCAATGATATCTATCAATACACCATAAAAATCAATTTCTTCCGAATTATGTTCTCCTTTGACCACAAATCCACTATTTTGAGTGCGACAATTCTTATCATGCTTAACTGTGTGAAATCTAATTCCATTAACTATAATGCCACTATACCGTGCAACACGAATATCAGGGCCTAACCCTAGTACATATAACCGATCTTGTGATCCAATTAAGCCATTTGCATTCAAGTGTGTCACCTAAAAAAACAATAATAAAGCAATATGAATATTTATTAGGTATTAAAAATTAATAGTTAAGAAAACAAATAATATACTTACATGTTGCTTGAACCAAGATGGAAATTCAGCTTCATGTCTTTGTTGCACATTAATCAAACTTTGCTTTTGAATTTCTTCCTTATGTAAACTGTATGTATAACAACAAATTAGCTATATTAAATGAATAAGAATATTTATATAAATGAGCTAGTGAAGACATATTACATATTAAAAATACTTACTTTAAATAGACTTCTATCTCTTGACAGTTATGAAGTACATACCATTGAATTTTATTGAAATCAGATGAAGACAACATTTCATACAAGGGAAGGCCCAAAGTTCTTGCCCTTCGTGAAAAAATTGAAAAACCATTCTCTATATCCATTTGAGGCCCATCATAATTTCTTTCTAAACTATTGTCTTTAGCTTCAACTCCACGTATGTACATTGAACAAAAATTAATGCATTCTTTAGTAATATATGTCTCAGCGATAGAACCCATTGGATGAGCTTTGTTGCGCACAAAATCTTTTAAAGTACACAAAAACCTATTCAAAATCATAATATCATTAAGAAGAATAAATATGTTATATACATACATATAAGAAATAAATAAGTTAAAATAGAATTTTTTAAATTACCTTTCAACGAAGTACATCTAACGATAATGAACCGGTCCACCTAATTCAACTTCACGTGGTAGATGAATAGGCAAATGCATCATAATCACAAGAAAATGAGAGAAGGTATATCATTTCAAGCTTACACAATATTAATACTATATCAGTCTGCAACTTATTTAACATGGCTGTGTCTAATGTCTTTGAACATAAGTCCTTAAAAAAACAACTTAACTAAGACAATACATTATATAGATCCTTCTTTAAATAAACATGCACAGTAGATGCAAGTAGCCTTTGTAGAAATACATGATAATCATGGCTTTTCATACCTGATATTTTACACTCATTAACATTTACACATCCTCAAGAATTCCATATCGAAATAAATCACTTTTGACTTCTGCTAAAGTTTTCAAGATACAATTATTACAATTTTTGCATGGACATCGAATTCTACTATCAGAGTCAGCGTGATATGTTGCAGCATCCAATAAATTTTGTACCCCTCAAATGTATGCGGGGCTGAATCTTTGATTGAGTTTCATCCAACTTCAATCCATTCAAATAATCTCAATAAAAAATAAATAAATAAATAAGATACGGTGATCATAAATTGTATTATAATCCAGGATCGCATAAATTAAAAATCAAACAACCTAGATCAGCAAGAATAATAAGATAAAGAACTTACTGGTTTCTAGCCCAAAGAACCCGAAATTCAAGATCTAGAGCTGCTTTTTTGGTTTTCTTCAAGGTCACCTTCTTGCTTCTTGCTCTTCTTTTACTCCTTTTCTTCTTTTCTTGATTTCGTTATGAACTCTCCTTTGATTGTCCTAAACTTTTTGTAGCTAATGTTCGGGTTAGAGTTTGGGCGAAAAAGGGAAAAATTTATTTGGGCGAAAAAGGGAAAAAAGGAAATGTCCTTATGATCTCCCCTTTGATTCTCCTAATTTTCTTCTTTAGCGTTACAAAGAAAAAAGGAAAAATTGAATTGGACGAAAGAGGGAAAAATTGATTGGGTGAAGTGAGATGCCTTTGGTCACTTCTTTTCTTTGTAAATTTGAATTGGGAAAACCAAATCTGAAAGAAGAAAAATAAAGATTCGCCATTGTGAAGAAAAAATGAATTGGGAGCAAGGTGGCAGACGAAAGGCAAGAAGGAAAATAAGCAGGGAGAGGGGACAAACAAGCTCTAAAACGCCATCGTTTCTCTCACACTTTAGCTGAGTTTGTCTTTCTAGATAGATATAAACAAACTAAATATATATAATTAATAAGGAAATGAAACAAATAAGCAGGTTTGCCCGGGTGGTTAAGGGGGAGACTTGACTGGTTCGAATCTTGCGGTCCTCAATTTTAAAAAAATATGGTTTTTAAACCTTTGGTCTTTTTTTTTTTTTCTTTTTTAATCCGTTTCATTAATATTTAGCAGCTCCATCAATGATCTTTGCAAGTTATTTACTCTTAATTTGGAAAAAGAAAGAAAAAACCCACTTTAGTATATTAGAATATATCCTAATCCAATAAAAATGCAATGATAATCCATGGTTTAGGTTTCTTATATAGACTTAGATCTTATCTCAATTCATAATCCTAAAATGATTGTAATGGTATAATATAATGAGTAATATTCATAACCATACCTAGTAGTACTTAATCCTAATACTACTCCAACTTATAATAATAAGTCTAGACTAATAAAACTTGACTAAATTAATTAATATAAATAAAAACCCTACAACCAGTATTTGACCATACAGACGGTTGTCTCATCCTCTTTGGAACACTTTCATTCTTTTAGGTTGTCATGTACTAAAATATATATAGTATATGATCATATGAAATTAGAATATTGAGGTAAATTATGTAATTCAAACTACCCTTGAGGTGAGCATTTGATATGTGGTTTAGTTAATACTCTACTTTATTTAATGTGCTATTTCTAATTTATTGCAATTAGGACTTCAATTGAATAATTGATTTAAACTTCTAATTTTATGGGGCGAGTGAGAATATATATACATGTAAATGATGAATATATATTAGCTTGAAATTATAACAAAAAAAATCAATTATAATATTTATAGTTATGACAAATAATAATATATATTTTATATATTAAAGATAGACAATTTTTTTTTTTTTTAATAAGCATAAGTAATTGAATAATTAAACAGATATAAAAACCTGAAAAAAGTTTAATTGAAAAGTTTGTGTTGTTAAATCAATCCAATACAATAAGCACATATAAACTAAGTGGAAAAAAAATCTATAATGCAAACGTGAAAAGAGAATATACAATCGTAACAAAATAAAATTATTTTATTTACTATATATGCATTGAATTTTGTTCTTAGCCCAACACTAAGTAGTTATTATTAAAAAATGAATAACAAGCTCATCTAATTTTATTAATTCATATTTACTTATTCAAATAATTTAATCATGAGTTTGATTAAGTCAATGAACATTTTATATTTTAATCAAGAGAATTATATTTTCTTTTACTTTGAGGGGACCATGTAAAAATCTATAAAAATTATGAAGAGCCGAATAATATAATTTGTGTTAGATATGGTGTATATTTTTCTTAGCCTTGACGGATTGTTTGCATACAACGACTCATTCGGGGGTCGAGCGGTGGTCCCCCACTCACCTCCTAAACGTATATATCAATTAATGTTATCAATAAAATTGTCATTAATTTTAACATACATTATACTTTTTATAAAGATTTTTTATTACATCAAAGTAATTAATTTACTATAACAAATAAACACAGTTATCATTAGTTTTACCAAAAAAAAATTCATTAATTTCAACATATATTTTTAAGATATACGATCAAGGTAATCTATTAAAATAGAAGGTATAATATTATATTTTCTACTTTTTTTTTTTTTTTAAATGAGTTGATGTTACATCAGAAGACATTATAATTATTACTTGAGATGATAATTTTAGTATAAGTTATAAAACGTAATATCATAAAGATTTAAATTATTTCCAAAAATTATAAAAAGAAAAATAAATATTTCAAGTATATTTTTGTATGTGCAAAAAGTCTTACCTCGTTTTTATGAAAAAAAAAATAAATTAAAGTGTATACATGGTAACAGTTGTTATAGGTGGACAATGGAAACTTTATATAAAAAATATAAATACTCATCTCTTTTCAGTGTAATAAATGAATTTGTTTTGGATAAGGATGACATTATCATAGTATTAAGAAAGAAGCAGGGGTGAAATGAAAATAGAAATAAAAAAGGTATAAAGAAAAAGAAGACAAATACGGTTTGAGTAGAATTAGAGAGAAAAAATTTTGGAGGCAATTTATAAGGAGGCGGCAATTTTGTTTTTTAATTCCCTCCTGAATATATAAAAATTAAAGCTTTAAATTATTTTTAAATATTTTTCCTATTTTAAACATCTTTTCTATTTTAATTCAATTGTATATATACAATTAAAATTCTAAACAATATTTAAGTAATCTTCCTATTTTAAATATCTTTCCTAAGTCAATTATATATATATAAACAAGCATGTGATGAAATAAATATTGTTACAATAAAGTCAATGACAAATAAATTTCTATCACTATTAAAATTATGACCAAATAATTTAGTCACCATTCACAATTTTGACAAAATCAATTTTGTCATAATATATGATTTTTTTCACCATAAAGCTTATCATTTGGTCTTTAAATGTAAATCAATTGTGATAAAATATTACTTATAGTGATAAAAATTGCTTTCTATTGTTACAAATAATTTATCATAATAAACTAGTTTAAAGTAACAAATTATTATTGTCACAATAAATAATTAGGCTATGGTGATCAAATGCTCTTTCGTCACCATACACTTAAGAGTACGAGCATAATGTGACCAACTTGGTGATCAATATAATTCCTCACATAAGAGAAATGGTCACAATTTTGATATTTATAGTGACAAATTATTTTGTTGTGAGAAGCCTAAATTCTTGTAGTATTAGGTAGTATTTCCCATAAAATAGAAGAACAATTGCTGTTTAATCTTGGACAACTAGTTACAACTAACAAAGCCAATAATCACTTAAAACGACTTGGACACTAAGCAAAACATTGTCACTAATCAACATAAGAATCCATAAACGAGTAGGTTAAAACGACTGCTATTTTCATCAAATGAGGTGAAAATGCAGGAAGAGCTTATAAACTAGCTACAACTAACAATCATCTAAGTGAATCTCAAGGCAACCCACACTCTTTAACAAATCCATATAGAAATGCAAATGCATAAAAACCATATTTAGAGAAATCATCTTTTATATGATAGTTCCAATTTTATCAACTATGTTGATGAGAATGCAAAATGTCATATTTACTCCCTTTAATGTCTAGTCTTTTATACTTATTTGTTGCCTAAATGTACTCATTATTATTCTATTTTGATTTAGGATGCAAATGGAGGCGTTAAATGCAAAACGGAACTAATTAAGTGAATTCGGATAGTTTCGACATTGTTTCGTAATCTGGGCATAACTCTCTCAGTCAAGCTCCGATTGAGATGATTCAAATGTTGTGGAACGGTAAGAAAGAGATCTACAACTTTCATGTTTTGATTTTTGAGAGATACTCACTGCATCAAGGTTGTAATTGGGCTTAAAGTTGATGCACCTGCACTGTCAACATTTTGGAACATTCTGCCTTGTCATGCAAGTCCAATAGACAGTTTATTATTGGAAGATTTGAAGACCTGTTGCACGCAAGTTACAGCGAGAATCACCACTTTCCTATTTTGTATTAAGACTTTATTTTATTTTCAGTTACTTAGATTAGGATAAAGGTTATTTTGGGATTTTAGAATATTTTTAGGAGATTTAGATTTAGTAGAATTAAAATTCGAATTGGATATTGAGAGAGAGAGAGATCAGATTAGGGATTACAGAACAACACACACGCCTCTCTTTCTCTCTTCTGGAATTTTTCTTCTTCGTTTTCTTTGGAATTTTTCATGGCCATGAGCGGCTAAACTTTCATAACTTGGTCGAAGGAAACGGAGACCTCAGAATCAATAAAACTGTGAGATCTATCTGTTTTTAGTGTTCAATTTATGTTTTGAGTATTGGATGTTCTTCTATGCATATTGTCATGATTGTTGCGTTTAATTACTAAGAGGCCTACTAGTTTATTATTTGTTGCAATCTACTGCTAAGTTAGATATTAAATCCGTAATTGTTTTATCCCTTTAACTTGTAAAGCAATTAGGGTTTAAGAATTTGTTGCGTTAGGAATTATTAAGTCTTAAGAAGAACATTCAACTAAGTTAAATACAACCGCTTGAATTTGTGTTGTTTAGCTTCATCGATCTCTCTAGTTCTTAAGGCTGCCACTAGATTAAATCTTTAGTGCTTGTCTAGGGTAGTTTAGTAGTAAGATTAATTAGATCGCTTGTTTCCTAATTAATTACAACTAAGGAGAGATAGGAAAATAGTTCCAACGGTGAATACTCAAAGTATGAATTGATTTATTTTTGCATCGATGATCAGTTGTAAGATTCCGATGGTGGATGTTGACTGAGACTAAAGTTTGTTATTTTGATTGATTGTTTAATTTGAATTGTTGTTTTCTTGAAATTGTTTTTGTTTAACTCAAACACCCCCCCCCCCCCCCCCCCCAACAATACTGGTTCACGTAACATTAAATTCAGCTAGACACTCTCCGTGGGAACGATCCTAACTCACACTACTACATGTGTTTTTAGGTTTTAATTTTGGGTGCCTACGACAGCACGCCATATGTTATGCCTAAAAATTAAGAACTAACGTAAGCTTACATCAACGAGCACCAATAAGAGTTTAGGAAGGCTTTGTGCAACCCAGAATATGCCACGTCGCCCCAAGACAGAGAAGACCCAAGCTCTTCTAGATATGAAAAGTCTAGCAAATCGCAAACAAGTTCATAGCTTGAATGGGAGAATAGCGACTCTCAGTCGCTTCATATCAAGAGCAACAAATCGTTGTTTTCTCTTATTTAATATACACAGAGCCAACAAGAGATTTGAATAGACTTCAGAGTGTGAGCAAGCCTTCCCAAGCATAAAAGAGCAGCTTAGAAAGCCATCTTTCCTATCTAAGCCACTTCCCAAGGAAATATTGTTTCTCTATCTGTCCATCTCTCAGTATGCGACTAGTGCAACTCTCATCGGGAAGGTGGCAGAATTTAGTGGCCAGTGTATTACATAAGCAAATGGTTGTTAGATGTCGAGTTAAGGTGTCTATAGATGAAGCGATTGGCTTTTTCCTTGTTGATCGCTTCCAAGAAGCTACGACCTTACTTCCATGCCTATACCATTCATATATTATCAAATTATCCTCTCAGACAGGTCATTCAAAAGCCAAAGGCCTCGGGTACATTGCTTAAATAGGCCATGAAATTGAGTCAGTTCGATCTTCATTACAGACCGAAAGTTGCAATCAAAGGGCAAGCTATAGCTGACTTTATTTCGAAGTTTTCTTATCAACCAGATCGGGAACTCGAACAGCCAGCTAGTGAAGTTATCCAAGAAACTGTTCATAACTTGCCAACAAAGAGTCTCTATGTTGATAGGTCTTCTAACAGAAAAAAAGTTTGGATTCAAAGCCACAAATAATGAGGCTGAGTATGAAGCGATATCTGTTACTTTGCAATTAGCATGAGAGATGCGGTCAGATATGATTGACATCAATAGTGACTCCCAACTGGTAGTCAATCAGATTTTGGGAGAGTATCAAGCCAAAGAAAATAATATGATCTGTTACCTGAAGAAAGCCAAGGCCACACTTGAGCCCTTCAAGCACTATACGATCAGGCAGATCTCAAGAGATAGCAATTCTATCTTAGATGCTTTGGTGAAGATGACTTCATCGCTAGATCCTGATGTGATGGATAATATCCCGATCAAATACCTCGAAGTTCCTAACATCAACTCACCCGACCAGATAGTGACTACAAATGAATATGTGTCTTGGATGACTCCAATGATTCAATATCTCAAAGAAGGTGTTCTTCCTAACATCAAGACTAAGGCAAGACTCCTACAGACTAGAGCTGCTCGTTACACCTTAATCAAAGATCAGTTATATAAGTGAGGGTTTAGCACTCCTCTCCTCTGATATGTGATAGATGAAGATAAATATTACATCATCAGAGAGATACATGAAGGGTTCTACGATAATCAGACTGTTGCACGATCTCCAACCAATAAAATTATCCGCCAGGGATATTATTAGCCTTTGATTCATGAAGACACCTACAACTTTGTGAACAAGTGTGATAAGTGCCAGAGATTCGTGAATATCCCGCGAGCTCCTTCCCACCAATTGACGACGATGACCAGTCCTTGGCCATTCGCTATATGGGGAATTGATCTCATTGGTCTCATGCTAATTGATAAGGGTGGCATCAAATATGTTGTGGTCGCTGTGGATTATTTCACTAAATGGGTCAAGGTAGAACTTTGGCTGCGATCACCACAAAAAAGCTTAAAGACTTCATCTTCAAGAATATAGTGTACCATTATACAATTCCTCACACACTAATCTCTAGTAATAGGAAGCAGTTCAACAATAAGGAGTTTAAGTAGTTTTGAGAAGAGTTAGGGATTCATAAGAAATTCACCTTTGTGGCAAGACTGCAAGCTAATGGTCAAGTTGAAGCTGTCAACAAAACCATTAAGCATACTTTGAAGGCCAAGCTTGGTGTAGCAAAAGGCAATTGGGCTGATGATTTCGTAGAAGTTCTATGGGCATATAGAACAACTCCAAGAACCTCTACTTTAGAAACGCCTTTCTCGCTAGCATATGGATGTGAGGCAATGGTCCTAGTTGAAGTAGGAACTGGTTCACTTCGGAGAAAGTTTTACAATAAGGCAGACAATGAAGCCGTTATGTGTAACAAAGCTTGGTTAAGGATAGCTTCCTACCAACAGCGAGCTAAAAGATTCTTCGACTCCAAATCAAGAGAAAAGACTTCTAAGTCTGCGACCTGGTCCTCAAAGAAGTCCTTCTCAATACAAAAGAACCAAGCGCGGGGGTATTGAGTCTTAATTGGGAAGGTCCATATGAGTCGCCAAAGTGATATGACCTGGGATGTATCATCTCAAAAGGCTTAATGGTTCTAAAGTACCGCGAGCTTGAAATGGTAAGCATTTGCATCCTATTATCAGTAATTCCAAACTCTTGTATAGCTTATGCAATCTATTTTACTTGTAAATTTTAGCTTGTAAATATCATGAAGAAGATTATCCTCATTCTTCTTTAAGAATTACTTGTGTCTTAATCTCAAGTTTTTAATAATCTTGATTATTTGCAATTTTTTACATGCTTTACGATTAGAAAAGCTATATTTATTTTCTAAAGTACTTAAGCTATAAAAAGTGCTATCACAAATGGTCAAAAAGTCTATTTATATATTGGCAAAATATGTACATGGACGACCAACGAACTACATTGAAATTGAAAGGAAAAACAAAAAAGAGATTCTTCGAGAGAGAGCAGAAGAGAGGTTGATCATTTCTCTTGACCTGCAGGATCCTTGACTTCAATTGCTACGACCTCGGGGTCGGTCGCTTGATATTTAGGTTTCTCTGTTTCTTATTGATCTTCCTCATAGGCAATCTATTTATCTTCTTGTTTATTAGCTGACTACATCGATGCAAGCACTACCTTATACTCTTTAGGGGGCTGGAAACGTCCAAGTTCAGATTATCTGCTTGTAAACTATGAATAATTTGTAGTGACCAATGTCTGGCTTTCCTTTCCACCTCGTTGCTTAGTTGTTTCATTTTCTCAATCAGCGACATGATTCGCCCATGAGCTAGCTCAAGCTTTGTGTCCTCCGCTTTCATTTTCCTCTCTGTGTTCTCCCACAGAGTAGTTTGAGTCTTTTTTATCTAAGCTCTCTTAAAGTTCCTTATCTATTTGCTGAAGCTCTTGCTCTCGTTAGCTCAGATCTCTAGTGAGTTTCACTATTGTCATCTGAAGCTCTTTGGTTTGGTCATCTTTCTTTTGAAACCCTTGCTTCTAGAACTCTACTGCTCGCCGAGTAAAATCCCTTTCTGCTAGTAGTGTGCTCGCCTGAAGCTGTGCATCACTTGCGGCTTTGTTTGAAATCGTAAGAACTTGCTTCAATTTGGTGATCTCCTCTTTCATTCCATGAAGTTTCCCCCTAGTGTTCATTTTCATTTTGTTATGAGCAATGTTCAGGGCGAGCACATACTACAAAAGAAAAAGGATAAAGAGTTAGTTTTTTTTTTTTTTTAAAAAAAAAAAACTAAGGAACTCGATCAGCGTTAAAGAATTTGCAACGAGAAAGGTTTACTTTACCTGGCATTACAGTTGGAGCACAGTGGTTAGAAGGTCGGAAGGCTTGGAGGTTATGTACCTTTCAAAGGTTGACTCCAATTTGCACTCAAAGAGAGTAAAGACCATCGGCCTTAAATGATTTGGAATCTGCCCCAGGAAGTCTAAAATGGATTGATCTTGACCTCCATGGTGGGGACATCTTCAATCTGCTCCTAACTAGTTGCCCCTTAAATGGCTACACCTTCTTTCCCTTGCGATGCCTCCGATGCATCTTTCGAGGTGACCTTCGAAGTAGGAAGTTGGGTAGATTGTAACCCACCCAACAATATTCTAAAGTCATCCGACTTAGACTCAGATGCTTTTGTTGTTATTGTCTTCCTTTTGTTCAAAGTTGTGGTCTTCTTCCTTGTTGGAGTAGCCACAACAGGCTGGGGAGCTTCTTCACGTTGCTCTACAGTTGGTTGTCGTTCAGCACTAGCTTAGGTCTCCTTTACAGGGACATTGCTTGAAGTTGGTCTAGGTTGTGAATCTGGATTCAACCTCGGGAAGATGGTTCCCCCAGATCGCTTTGTTTTCTTCGATTGCATGGCGTACAAAAACAATCAGTGAAAAGAGTCTAAATATGTAAAAGACTTGGGTTTTTCTGTTTAAGAAAAACTTATTAGGCTGAACCATCTAAGTATACTTTGGGAGGGGAAAAACCGTACTTCTGAATATTTTCAATCGTCATGAGCAGCTTTGTGTCGCGACCTCTATTAGGAAGTTGGCTGAACACTTAAATGCGACTACGATCAATCTCTGCAATCTAGTCATTTTTTTTTCTGCAAAGAAAAGAGTTCATTAGCTTGTACTCTAAAAAGAATTAAGTAAAAAAGGATGAACGAACTAAAAATTGAAGGGGGAAAACCTACTTGGTTCCTGAAATTTACGAATATCGTTGTACGTAATAAAAAAATATTTGGTCTGGTAAGCTCCAACGTTACTAGGATAACCAAATATTCCTCCCTCGATCGTTGGTCATTTGGGGAGGTACTACAAGTCCTTATCTTTACTCTTTTTCAAGATATAGGCGGAAGCAAGCTCCAACGCTGTTGGCTCCCCGAGTTCATGCTCGCAGAACGATGTATATATAGCAACAACTATCATAAATGCGTTCGGCGTCAGCTGGAATGGCGCGACCTTGAAGTGGTCAAGAATCGACCTAATATAGGGGTGGAAAGGTATTCTCACTCCGCATTTCAAAATGGCTTTCGAGATTGCAGCCATTCCCTTGAGAGGCTTCCGGGCAGTGTATGTCCTCTTTCGGTACATGTCCACGTTGATCGCGTATTGCTCTAACGGTTTTTTGATTTCGTTTGTTGTAACAGTCAACCTTATCACCTTCTTGGGACCTACAGAGGTGCCCAGTGGCTGTGAGCTTTTCTGCTGGTTGTTCTCATCTTAGGGATCTCCGTTGGCCTTAGGGTCTGTAAAGGTACGACATTTAGGGTAGATTCAAACCCTGAGAAGTCTACCTCATAAGACAACTCAGACGAGGTGGAGGATGTCTCTATGGTTTCTACCATGGCTATCAAGCTTCTAAACCCTAAACACTCCTAAAACAGTCCTTCAAGACTCTTTACCCTAATTTTTTCAACTTTAAGTGTTTCTTTTAAACATTGCTCCAAAACTGCTCTTTCCTAAGACCTACCAGACACCCATGACCATCCTCACTGTAAAAAAGAATTTTTTTGTAGGAATGTGAAAGAAGAGAAAAAGGAAGAAGTTTCTTTACCTCTTGGTTGCTTGAAGTAGATGCTCTATTACAGCGTTGGGTTCGTATCAACTAGTGAAAGAAGGATGATTTTTTATTTTTTTATTTTTTTAGAGTAAGAAAACATTATTTTTCTCTCTAAAAAATTTGAGTTTTCTGAAAAATTGGGGTGAAGTTAGGGTTTTATAGTGAGGAAGACAACACTATAGCTTCTTTATAAGCAACGTTTGGGCAAGAATTCACTCTTGGCCGTAGATCATGACCACGTATCATCTATCCATGGGAAGAGTAACCCCCACGCTTCGTAGAAATCAATCAACGCTTCTCTTTATCGAGAATGTCAATCGTCGGCGTGATTATCTCTTCTGCATTAAATGCACCCTCATCCATATTTAATGCACCCAAAGGGAATGTCATTTCAGCACAGCTTACATTTAATAATCATGGTTGACGCTTATTACGCACAGAGACACATCTGTCAGATAAAGATTGTTTTATTGACCAAGACAGTTGTCAAGCGCAACAAATAACATCTAAAGAGGTTGTTCAAAGAAAGACATTTATTGAACATGTTGAACACGAACACTAAACAAGTTGATTCAGAATTTTCAATCATGAAATATTCTAAGTGTTTTCAGGTCGTGAATGATAGTTAGAGTTCAAAACACATTCCAATGACTTAAGAAAAGATCAAGATCAGGTCATTAGATCTTAGTAAACGATCACGTTAGGTCGCCTGTATTACTCTGAAGTCATGACTCACGAGTCTCGACCTGTATTCAGTTCATAAAGTGAGACAATATTTCAAAAGTCAGATCAAGCAGTCAACTTCAGGTCGTTTACAACGATGCGATTATATCTCAACATTCAACTCAAGTAAGCATTTCTGAAGTCAAGTCAGGTCACGACATAATCATGAAGTTCTCAAGATCCAATTCCTTGAATCTCAAGAACTTGGGAGCTTCTATTATGCCCAAAAAATTAGAACTGACATAAGCTTACATCAGCAAGCACCAATCAGAGTTCAGAAAGGTTTTGCGCCGCCCAAAATCTACCGTGTCACCCCAAGACAGAGAGAATATGATGCAGGCTTAGGTTTTGTCTGTGAGTGAATGTGGTCCACGCACCTGTCCAACCCCATATAATTTAAGGATATTTCCTAAGTTATCAGCTAATGGGAGGTAAGGAAGGACTTGCACGATACCTATTCACTTGTAGACTTGTAATCATTACCTTGAACTCAGCGGCTATAAATAGAGGACTCCCCCTCACAAAATCGGGATCAGACACAATGAATTCATAAAAACAAATAGCAAAGACAACCTATAGGAAAGTGACTGGCTCAATATTCTCTCTGAATACCAATCTATTGTAAGTATGTTTGTTGTTCACGACCTCTTGTAACTTGGCTAATATCCAAGAACACTCATATAATCGATAACAGTAGATGTAGGAATCGCTATAAACATCTGAACCACTATAAAAATTCTCACTGTCTCCTTTATTATTAGGCTTTGCATGAAACTATGACCTTAATCCAAATCTCATATTAAACACGTATAATTTCTAAGATCTTCTCATAACTTTGCACATTTAAAATCGTTGATGTCAAAATCACACATCAATAAACTATAAAATAACATGCACTAAACACGGGATGATATTTAATTGATTTCCCTGGATAATTTTTTAATTGAGAAAAAGTAATTACATTACTTTCTAAAACAAACAAAATTTGATAAATTAGACACTCACTCAATACACTTAACATATTTGTGCAGGCATGACAACATTTAACTTGAGGAAAATTGAAATGAACATAATTCATGATAGTAATGATCAAAGCTCGGACTGAAAGAAGCTCTTTTTAACTTTGTCTTTGGTTTTCTGCACCGTTTTCCCTGCAATTTCAGCAGCCGATTTTGCCGACTCCTCCACAGTTGCTTTGCTCTTCTCGATACTCTTCGCCACCGCCCCTTTCACCTTCTCCCCTCCATCACCCGCTTCATCTTTCACCCTAAAACTGTATTTTATCATCCCGTTTTCAGAAACCAAAAATGTAAACTTTACCGAAGAATATCTGAAAACGCATTTGGTACAAATATGTCCAAATATTTTCTGATTCAGACATAACCCTAACAATTTGTATAAGATCAAAAGTCGGTTTTTACAACTTTTTTATAGTTTTTCTCCTTGAAAACAGTATTTGAGTCTTATCAAATTCTGTTTTCAGATTAAATTACACGTACTCTAGTTTTTAAAGTTCTTTTTGAATCACAAAGGAATTGGAACCTCACTTACTCCAGATTTGGTGGAAAGAAATGAGCCTGTACTCGATTGATTGCTGTTTTAACTTTCTCCCAATAGCTTCTTCCACTTATAGGAGAGCTTGTATAAACAGTAAAAAAGCTTTTCACCACCTGAAAAATAGATGTTTTCTCTTCTTCTTCTTGCTTTTGCTCCGGTTTCTCTTGCCGTTCAGCCCCAGAAACGAAAACGAAAATAAACAACATGCAGATGATTAAAACGGCAGCTTTTCCTCTATGTTTATCCATGTCTTTTCGAGATCAAAATATGGATAGAATCAGCTGGGAAAAAAGTGGTTAAAAAGATAAAGCTATACTTCTGAGTCAAGAGAATCAAGGTGTTCTTATATTGCCACGTTTGTTCGGTTTATACTATAAAGCAGAAGTATTGAAAAGAGAAAGAGAAGACAGCTTTGTTAATGGCAGATGGATTTCCGCTTCTGTTGACACGTCTGTAATTTGCCGAAAAAACAAAGTAATTACGGTGGAGACGTGGCTTCTTCTTGGAGCTCCAGTTGTTGTTCGTGTCGGCAGATTTTTAACATATTTCTATGTTGTTGTTCATTATTATTTTAGTTAAAATATTTTGATTATACCAGTTTAGTATTTCCTCAAATATTTTACAGTTTAGGTAAAAATAAAAAAACAAAAACAAAAACAAAAAAGAAAGTTGAATAAAGATTCATTGTAAATATGATGCATAATGATTAATATGTAAGGTGGAAAGTGTGATAAAGTGAAAGTAAGGGAGTTGAATGGTATATGAAAGTTGCTTGGGCCTAACAATAATAAGTACTTGGTAATATTTAACTGAGAAATATCTCCAAAAATGAAAAAACAATGTCCATAAATTCATCACCGCTGACCAATTAGTGCCCCCACCAATTGCACATGGATGCTCATGCTTGTTCTTATTAGACATTCTACCAACTTCTAAATCAGCATGAAATTAAGTTTCGATTGAGATCCCAAAACAATGACTGCAATAAGAAATTAACAGAAACACTACAAGAAAATTGAGTTTTTCAAACGAGCTTTTTTCCAACGACATCGGAATTCAATAAACCACCTCTCTTAATGCAAAACAATTTTATCTTTCCTGTTGCAAAGAGTGGTAAGAAAATACTACTTAGTCTTCTATATCACAACTAGACATGGACCTACGTATTGCGCAGGTATGTTTATTCAATGTTTTTGCAATAAATTATAAACAAATTTATTATAACAAAATAAACTAATTAGATTAAGACATAATAAGTGTTAAATTATACAAATTTTAAAGTAAATATAAATTTTATATATATACAAAGTTGTGTTAAGATAAAATTAACAATTGTACCTGTATAATTATTAATATCAATTATAGGTAAATATTATTAAATCATTCATCCAACTTGAGAAGATCACTTGAATATTATATGGTCTAATTATATTTTCAGGATCATCACCTTGTACAATTGATATTATTTTTGCAGACATGTCTTTGATATTCAATGTCAGTATTTTGTAGTGAATCGTGTATGATATTTAATATCACCTGAATATTATCAAGATCAACTATTTAAACTCAAAATTTATATTGACCTTCCGCAATTTCTGTAACTTATATTCATTTTTAAATTGCGTTGCGCGAGTATGTTTATATATATATATATATAGAGTACATTATTATTGGTTTTTTGTGTGTTTTAAATATATAGTTTCTATATTGAAATTCATTGTACATTGAATTGATAATTAAAAAAATCAATAAACAAAATATCCACAAATTGAACTCAAAGTTTATATCATCATGGTTCTTCTCAAATATGTTACCATTAGACATTTGCTACCAAAGTTTAAAACTTTGTCAAGAAAAGCAAAAAAAATTGCAGGATAACCCACTGGGTATTATTGATAAGTTTATAAATTAATCAAAGAAAGAGAAACCTTGTTGAAAAATGTGAACTTTTAAGCAAGAGACTTGCAGAGCCAAAGGAAAAAATTGATTTTGATTGTTGAGAAGAGAAAATGAATTATTTTTATTTTTATTATTTTAGAAACAAAAAAAAAATTAAGAATGTTGAGAAGATAACTCACATATGTTGTGTCGTCAATCCGGAGAGGATAATTCTCTATTAGGAGAGAATACATTTAGGTTGGCTCAATTTGGAAGGAAGGTATTTAGATTGACTTAGATTCCAATTAAGGTAGCTGAAGATCATGGAACTTCCTAATCTTACGTATTTGAATCTTATCTAAACTCTATCATGTAAATGGGTGCTATGTAAACCCATCATAACCTGTTTTCAAGGGGGTTGGGCAATTGTTCTAAGCAAATTTTCCTAGGAATTATACTATTCTTTGTAAGCTCTCAAAAACAATAAAATAACAGTGGACGTAGGCTCAAGTTCAAACTTGCTGAACCACTTTAAAAATTTCTCTGCCATTTACTTTATTGCATTTATTATTCATCCATTGCTGGTTATCTATAATCACGTGCACATCCATTCCGGTTCCGACAAGGTCAATCGAATTCTCTGGTTGGTGTAGATTCTGTATCAACATTTTGGCGCTAGAAGAAGGGCCTGATTCACAATAGCTCTCCATGTTTTTCCCTTAAGTCTCAGCTTCTTCAACAAATCCCAGTTTCTTAATCTAGAATCACGTCATCAAATGTGAAAATCTGAGCAGGATAAAGTCTGAATCTGGCTAAGTGGTAAACACAATAATTGTAACCCTTTGAGCCGACGGTCCAAGAATCATCCAAATATGAGGTCTACAGCTCAAGTTATCATCAAAATACTAAAGTTTGTTCCAAATCAAAGTTCTCAGATCGCATGGCCAAATCGCTCAGATCGCGTGCTCAAATCGCTTAGATTAGAAAAAGCTCTCTAGCTCTCTAGCTCCCAAGCTCTCCAAGCTTTCTAATCGAGCTATACTCTCAGATCAAGCTCTCCATGCTTTCTGATCGAGCTATGCTCTCAGATCAAGCTCTCCAAGCTTTCTGATCGAGCCATGCTCTTAGATCAAGCTCTCCATACTTTTTGATCGAGCCATACTCTCAGATCAAGCTCTCTAAGCTTTTGGATCGATAATGCTCTCAGATCAAGCTCTCCAAGCTTTTGGATCGATAATGCTCTCAGATCAAGCTCTCCAAGCTTTCTGATCTAACAATGCTCTCAGATTAAGTTGCCATGCTTTTTGATCAGGCAATGCTCTCAGATCAAGCTCTCCATGTTTTCTGATCGAGCTATGCTCTCAGATCAAGCTCTATAAGCTTTTTGATCGAGCAATACTCTCAGATCAAGCGATCCATGCTTTCTGATCGAGCTATGCTCTCAATCAAGCTCTCCATGCTTTCTGATCGAGGTATGCTCTCAAATCAAGCTCTCCATGCTTTCTGATCGAGCTATGCTCTCAGATCAAGCTTTCTGCGCTTTCTAATCGAACTCCTCGCACTCTCAGATTGAGCTCCTTATGCTCCATGATCGAGCTCTCTATGCTCTTAGATCAAGCTCTTTATGCTCTCTGATTAATCTCATAAGCTTGCTCAT
Organism: Pistacia vera; assembly: GCF_008641045.1. Classification (NCBI taxonomy): domain Eukaryota; kingdom Viridiplantae; phylum Streptophyta; class Magnoliopsida; order Sapindales; family Anacardiaceae; genus Pistacia; species Pistacia vera. Next base: position 182,941 of record NW_022196646.1, read on the forward strand.
TTGCTTGAGATCACGTGTTCAAGATCTCTCAGATCTCTTAGTTCGCGGCAAACATAATTCAAGTTCTTCAATTCGAGACTACAGCCTATAGTGCGACAACCATCTAGATCAAAGACATGAGTTTTTGAAGCGAGATTACGCACTCCAAAAACTGGGGGGGCTATTGTTGTGCGGTCAATCTGGAGAGGATAATTCACTATTAGGAAAGAAGATATTTAGATTTGCTCAATTTGTAAGGAAGATATTCATATTGACTTAGATTCCAACTAAGGTAGCCGAAATCATACAACTTCCTAATCCTATGTATTTGAATCTTATCTCAACTCTATCATATAAATGGGTACTATATAAGCCCATCATAACTTGTTTTCAAGGGGGTTGGGCAATTTTTCTAAGCAAATTTTCCTAGGAATTACACTATTCTTTGTAAGCTCTAAAAAACAATAAGATAACAGTGGGCATAGACTCAAGTTATAACTTGCAGAACCACTTTAAAAATTTCTCTGCCATTTACTTTATTGCACTCATAAACATTCATTGCTGATTATAACTAATCACACACACATCAGTTTCAATCCTGACAAGGTTGATCGGATCTCGCTGGTTGGTGTAGAATTTTGTATCAACAACATAGAAAGCAACAACAACTCCAGCAGTATAATCTGAAGGCAACTTATTTGAAGCATTGAAGAAGCCATGAAGATAAAGGTTCTGTGACACAAATCCATTTGCTTCAATTAGAATTGGCCACCACCAATAGCAAAAAAAGCATTTGATGATAGCATCCTAAAGAAAGACGATAATTATAAAACCCACAAATCAAACAACAATATCAATCCAAAAATCAACAAAAAGAGATAGAACAAATATAATTAAAACTACATATCAATATTTTTTTCCTTTGTGATCACTAGAATTGAATTTGTTTTATGTGTGTTAAGGCCAAAAATCGTCTTGAGCCTGACGAGGCCCAATAATGAAATAAACATGTCATGGCCCAAGGCCTCAGCCCAATCCTAATTGGGCATATGCTTAAAATCACCTTGTGAACTACCCACTCTATGAGTTGGGCTATCCTATAAGTTAAGCTAAACTGGGTTTTAGCCCATTAACCTGCAGTAGTCCATAAATAGGAAATCAGAATCCCATTCTATCTCCTCTTCTACTCAGATTCCAAATCTTACTCAAACTATTAAACTTAATCTGATAAAGTCAAGAAATCATATGTCTTTCTTGATAGGGATTATCTCCCAAAATAGGACTTAGTGTCCTACTAGGATTCCAACCCCTTGGGTTCACTATATAAACAAAGGTCTGCTCTCTCATAATGGAGGAATCTCCCATAGTCAATCTAGACTACTCAAAACCATCTATTTGCTCCTAAAGTTCTTGTTCCCAAGAACCCAACGCCTCTGCCGTAGTCCTAGTCTCCAACATGACTCCTAGTAATCTTTCTTCTCCTTAATTCTTATCAAATAATCTCTTTCAACCTTGCTGACTTGAGCGTCGGAGTGCCTATGGCAAACACCACCCTGGTTTTTTCCATAAATTTCACGCTTGTCCTTTCATGTGTGCAGGTATAGTAGATTGTCAGTGGCTTCAACTTCACGGGATCAGACCCTATTTTCATGACAGTAGATTTTTTGCATCTATAGTTTGATGCCCATCGTGGGGCCTTGACAATCATCTACCAATGATGACTTGCAACATGAGAGGAGGCACGGAACTCCCCCTGACTAACATCGTTAATAAAAAAGTTCCATCACGATAAGAAAAATTATTCTTTACCTTTCTTCATTTGTTTTATCTATTCACATGTCATGTTATATTTATTCGGCTTAATGTAATTTGTTTTATATTATATCTATTCAGCAATCTAAAAACCCTCACCACATCCAAACACAACCTTATTTTTCCTGTATAACAATTCTCAAACTGTTTCTCTTTATGAATATCGTCACTTTTCCTTCCTTACAAAACTAGAAAATCATGTCTCTTTTCATACTTTACTCCATATCTCTTGCCGTCTTTTATCCTTTTCCTCTTCAAACCCAATGTCGACAACAACTAATGGACCATTACACCACCTCCACCGCTCCACAGCATCGCCACCTAGTGGCAACCGTCATCGCCGTGAATTCATTTCTCACTTCTGGATCCTTACCTCTAATACTGCCCATTTCGCTCTTACCTAGGTACGCTACTATCACTTGAACCTGGACGCCTTTTCCATCCAAGTGACACTCCCTCCCTATTACTATCCACCTACCCTCCACCTCCACAACACGACACTGTAAGCACCTACACCAACATCATCAAAGCCACCATCTCCAGCGCCACAACCGCCAACTCCAGCACCGACATCAACATTCTCTCTATGTGTTTAGAATAATAAAATAAAAACTTCACCTCTTCTCTCCCCTATTCCTCCTCTTCAATGTAAATTTCTCTGTCGCTTCCACGATCTCCAACGAAATTGCCACCAAAGAAAATCTAAATCTCCACTTCACTAACGAGCAATGAATCCGCTTTCCAACCCAAATCTCCACAAGCACTCACATTAGCTATCACTCGGCTTATTCATTGTGGCCATGGTATCATAGCCAAAAGCTCAGCACATGGCTGAGTCAATGCTTGCAACAACGATTCAACTTATTTGAAAGATTCAACTTGATGATATGTAGAGTGAGACATGATCTAGCAAGCACGAGTGGCAACACTTGAAAGGGAAAGAAATAAAAAAGATTATAAGATTTTACCTGAAAGGAAAAGCGGTTGAAGATTTTTTGCATAGAAAAGTTCTAAAAATTCTCATTTTCCTAGCCTAAGAGTTTTTATTTTTAATTTAAAACAAGTGCATCATGTGGGGACCACATGTCATAAAGACTAAAGAGTAAAGCCATTTTAAAATGGTCCATGTGAGTCCATTTTTCAACTAAAGGGGTGGAGCCGAATCAATTACCTTACTATTCTGACCATCATTTGCACATGCATTAATTAAAATGCACATTACACAATGGTCATTCGACTCGGATCTCCCCTATAAAAGCTAAGTTCATAGCAGTCGCCCTTGATTCTGCTATGATCAAATCGTTTGGCACAGCTCACCAGAATCAAACCACTCTAGCAAATTTGGCATGCGCACCATTTTTCCCTGGTATGTTTTAATTAAAACTTCATTTTCCTCAGCTTTTGTCAATCACATAGTAGAAGCATTCACCCCCATTTGTCTTTTTCTTTCTCCATTTGGCTTATTATTCATTTGGTTTATTACACATACAAGCCATGCTACCATGCATATTACTTCACCTCCTAACTTGCACTCAATTTGGTTTGTTTTTTCTCCATTTAACTTATTAGTTGAACACATGCATCCCATGCTTTTTACTTCTCCATTTGGCTTAGTACTCCTCCCAACTCAATAAAAGTACTATTCAGCAAAAAATAATGTTCGTCTTCAATCAATTTACATCGACTCGGCCACAAGGCCCAATACATTGATTTTCAACTACAAGTCGGTCACGCCGACTCAACCACAAGCTCCATACAAGCTCCACTTGGCATACACTGTCTAATCATCAACATGAACCGAGCCAACTGGGAGGTACACATTTCCATCTCTAAATGATTCAGTAGAGGATTATGATTCACACATTCTTACACCTACGGAAGGAATAACATACTCTCCAGGATACTCAACCTCCCCACTCAAGTGGGTCGAGCGAACATCCATATTTCTCCCAACTCATGTTGGTCGAGTAAACTTCTCCCAACTCAGGTTGGTCGAGCTAACTTCTCCCAACTCAGGTTAGTCGAGCATTCACCTCCTAACTCAGGTTGGTCGACATTTACCTCCCAACTCAGGTTGGTTAAGTAAACCTCTCCCAACTCAGGTTGGTCGAGCAAACTTCTCCCAACTCAGGTTAGCCGAGCATTCACCTCCCAACTCAGGTTGGTCGAACAAATATCCCCCAACTTAGGTTGGTCGAGCAAACTTCTCTCAACTCAGGTTGGTCGAGCATTCACCTCTTCTCCCAACTTAGGTTGGTCGAGTAAACTTCTCCCAACTTAGATTGGTCGAACAACCTTCTCCCAACTCAGGTTGGTCGAGCATTCACCTCCCAACTCAAGTTAGTCGAGCAAACTTCTCCCAACTCAAGTTGTTCGGGCAAACTTCTCCCAACTCAAGTTAGTCAAGCATTCACCTCCCAACTCAGGTTGGTCGAGCATTTATCTCCCAACTCAGGTTGGTCGAGTAAACCTCTCTCAACTTAGGTTAGTCAAGCAAACTTCTCTCAACTCAGGTTTGTCGAGCATTGTTGGTCGAACAAATACCTCCTAACTCAGGTTGGTTGAGCAAACTCCTCCCAACTCAAGTTGGTCGAACAAATACCTCCCAACTTAGGTTGGTCGAGCAAACTCCTCCCAACTCAAGTTGGTCGAACAAATACCTCCCAACTCGAGTTGGTCGAACAAACTTCTCCCAACTCAAGTTGGTCAAGTGAACTTTCTCCAAACAACAGTCCACCTGACCTGATGAGCTACGAGCATTGATTTGCTCAGTCTACACTCATTCAATTAAATCTCCTCTCTAAGCTACATACCCATTAATTTAGAGAGTTGGGGGCTAACTGTTAGGGCCAAAAATTGTCTTGAGCCTAACGAGGCCCAATAACGAAATAAACATGTCACAGCCCAAGGCCTCAGCCTAATCTTGATTAGGCCTACGCTTAAAATCACCTCGTGAACTACCCACTCTATGAGTTGGGCTATCCTATAAGTTAAGTTAAACTTGGTTTCAACCCATTAGCCTACAACAACCCATAAATAGGAAATCAGAATCCCATTCTATCCCCTCTTATACTAAGATTCTGAATCTTACTCAAACTATTAAACTTAATCTGATAAAGTCAAGAAATCATATATCTTTCTTGATAGGGATTATCTCCCAAAATAGGACTTAGTGTCCTACTAAGATTCCAAATCTTGTTTAAATTATTAAACTTAATCTGATAAGGTCAAGAAATCATATATCTTTCTTGATAGGGATTATCTCCCAAAATAGGACTTAGTGTCCTACTAAGATTCCAACCCCTTGGGTTCACTATATAAACAAAGGTCTGCCCTCTCATAAAGGAGGAATCTCCCATAGTCAACCTAGACTACTCAAAACCATCTATTTGCTCCTAAAGTTCTTGTTCCCAAGAACCCGACACCTCTGCCGTAGTCCTAGTCTCCGATAAGACTTCTGGTAATCCTTCTTCTTCTTAATTCTTGTCAAATAATCTCTTTTAGCCTTGTTGACTTGAGCTTCGGAGTGCCTATGGCAAACACCACCCCGTTGTTTTTTGTAAGCTTCACGCTTGTCCTTTCATGTGTGCAGGTCTAGTAGATTGTCAGTGGCCTCAACCTCACAGGATTAGACCCTATTTTTATGACAGTAGATTTTTTGCATCTACAATTGTGTGATGATAAAATGAATGGTTCGGCAGTACTTCTATAGTTATCCTAATTCATCATATACTATATCAAATTAAAGCCCTATATTTCTAGTTTCCAAAGATTCAAACCACTCATCAATTGGATTTTTATTGAGCAAGTTATAGCTAATTTACTACTGACTGTTTAGTGAAAATTGAGAAACAGGGGAAGCTGAAATGTGTGTGATTATAAAAGGAATGGTTCTAAAGTGGGGCTATAGTTATCCAAATTAATCGTATAATATATCAAATTAAAGATCTGTCTGTCTAGTTTCTAAAGGTTCAAACCTCCTATCAATTGGATTTATATTGAGCAAGTTGCGGTCAATTTACTACTGACTGTTCTATGGAAACCAAGATGTATGTGATGATAAAAAGAATGGCAATGGATCAGAGAAGGGAAGGTTCTTCTACAAACCATTGGAGTTAAAATTAATTATTGTTCCTATACAGTTCGAACTATATACGGGGTATTAGGAATCAAGATTTGGATATTTGTAGCTGTAGAATAATAAGACTTTATGTGTCTTTACATTCTATCTAGCGATGGAAATAGACCAAAAAAGACCAAACTCTTTCATTTTTTTGATGTTCAATCAAAACAAAAATGAGCAATTTGAACTCTATTTAGGATTGACGGCCTTATGTCATTTACCGGAGACCCTTGACATAAATTAAGAGTAAATTCACGAGTCACGACTACTAATAAGGCGTAGCCACTGGAGGCTTATCTGGTCGTTAACTTTAGGATTCCGAAGACTAGTTGAGGTGTGCACAAGCTGGCTTGGACACCCCTGGATACCAAAAAAAAAAAAAAAAAAAAATTAGACTAAATTATATGCAAAATGTCACTATTAATTAGTATCATATGGTAGATTTATTAATAACCAAAAAAACATGAAGAAAAACCCAAAAATATCGTTTATTCATGGCATACGAAATTTTATCTCAAATTAACCAAAAAAAAAAAAAAAAATAGAGTTAAATGCATATGTGTTGACTTGAGTGCTTCTCTGCTTGCTTAATTCTTTAATGTGTTTCCATTTTGGAAATGAAAACACTGAGGGAAAAGAAGCAGTGAGTGATGTTTTTGATGCTTTTGGTAAGGACTTGAACTTGCCCACATTGATACTGTTTTAATATATGTCTTGTTTGCGTTTAAATGCCATAGTTTTGCAGAGTTATTCTATTATTTTGATCTTCATGGGAATTAGAGTCCACAATGGTCGTGTCGTGCTATGCCTAAAAATTCAAGGCCTGTCGTGCCATGGGCTGTGTCGTGTTCAGGCTCGCAAAAATTCATGCCTTGTCATGCTGTGCCAGCCCCCCAAATCTGAAGGCCCATGGCATGGCTTGCTGTATAGCACATCGTGGGCCTAACACATGGGTAAACTAGAATCAAAATTGAGATAACTGTATTGTATTTGTATACTTGGATTTCTAATCGAGATGTAATTGTTAATGTTAATTCTTAATTCTAATTTCTAAGTTTGTATTTATAATTTATAATTATAAGTAATAAAAAGTGTTGAAATTCAATTAATATTTCAATGTCTCATTATTTTACTATATATCATAGTGATTATATATACCTTTTTAATTAATACAAATACAAAATGAGAGAGAAAGGAGAATGAAGATTGGAATTGGAATTGGAGTGTGAGAAACTAAGAGAAATAATGGGGTATTTATGGGAAAAAAATAAAATTTTGTTTTTTTTTAAATGTGAAATAGCCGTTACCCCCGTCACAGGGGGCTAGCAGATATTTTAAAAAATAGTCGTTATTAATAGCTATTTTTTTTAGTGGGTCGTGTTGTGTCGGCCTGTGTGCTTTCTTAAGGCCCACGGCATGACCTGCATGATCATAGGCCTTGTCGTGCCGTGCCTTATCTGCCTTGCTTTTTTTAAGGTGGGCTAGCTCTAATGGGAATTCAAAAGGAAGAAGAAAGCGAAGCAATTAATTGGTCCTATTTTAAGCCATATAGTGATTTTCACAAAAAAAAAAAAAACTANATCATAGTGATTATATATACCTTTTTAATTAATACAAATACAAAATGAGAGAGAAAGGAGAATGAAGATTGGAATTGGAATTGGAGTGTGAGAAAATAAGAGAAATAATGGGGTATTTTTTGGAAAAAATTAAAAAAATTATTATTTTTTTTAAATGCGAAATAGCCGTTACCCCGGTCATTGGGGGGGGGGGGGGGGGGTTAGCGGCTATTTAAAAAAATAGTCGTTATTAACAGCTATTTTTTTTAGTGGGTAGTATTGTGTTGGCTTGTGTGCTTTCTTGAGGCCCACGGCACGACCTACATGATCATGGGCCTTGTTGTGCTGTGCCTTATCTGCCTTGCCTTTTTTAAGGTGGGCAAGCTCTAATGGGAATTCAAAAGGAAGAAGAAAGCGAAACAATTAATTGGTCCTGTTTTAAGCCATATAGTGATTTTCACAAACGAAAAACTGTATTCTCCCCCTGTCTATGAAGACTCGGTGGAAATTCCAAAAAAATCTCCTCATGAAGATCCCCATGAAGAAAGCATTATGAACATCCATTTGGTGTAGTGGCCAGTCTCAGACACAGGCAACAAAGAGAAAGGCTCGCACAATGACATGCTTGGTAATGGGTAAAAAAGCCTCCTAGTAATCGAAACCTTCTCGTTGAGAAAAGCCCTTGGCAATAAGACAAACTTTGTATCTTTTAACGGTACCTTCAGTACGGTATTTGATTTTGTAAACCCATTTACAACCAATAGGAGTCCGATGAGAAGAATGAGGAACTATATCTCATTTACGATTACCAGCTATGGCATTAAGTTCAGCAATCATAGCTCTATGCCAATGAGAGTGTTGAACAACATCGGAGTAACAAGAGGGCTCCCGATTAGTATAAATCTGGCTAACACAAATCCAGTATGCAGGAGACAATTGGTCAAAATGGAGATTATCGGAGGTTGGATAAGTAGTACTTAAGGACTCTGGAGTGGTGGGACAGACATAATTAGTTGTCAAAACAGGAGGTCGAATGCAACGGGAGGATTATCGTGCGAGAACTATTTCTTTAGAAGGGATGACATGGGGCAGTGTTGAAGGATTTTCATCAGAAGAGGAGTCTATTGGTATATCAACAAGGACTAGAGGACAGTCAGTATAGATATTTAGAGATCTTGAATCTAATGGAGTTGGTGGGCCAAGAACACGTACCATGGTAAGACAAGGTCCTGGTAGAGATGGTGAGAAGTCATCATCCATGAATGTAGGCAAATGTTTTAAGTTGATTGGCAGGGGTTGGTGTCTTTTAAAGGGAAACACATCTTCATAAAAGGTAACATCTCGAGAAATGAAGAATCTGCTGGTATTTGGATCATATAGCCAATAACCCTTCTAGAGCATAGGATACCCCATAAATATATAGTGAGTAGCCCGAGGGCCAAATTTTTCATGAGAACTAATAATAACTGAGTAACAAAGGCAACCAAAAACACGAAGATGGTTGGTGTCAGGAGACTGGATAAAGAGAACTTCATGAGGTGTCTTTCCTCCAAGCACTTGGGTGGGCATGAGATAGACTAGGTAGGCAGTAGTGACCACACATTCTCCCCAAAAATTTATGGGAATTTAGGCTTGGTGTTTGAGGGCTCAAGGCACTTCTAACAAGTGACGATGTTTCCATTCTACTATCCCGTTTTGTTGTAAGATATAAATGCAAGAACTCTCATGAAGAATTCCAATGGAAAGGAATAAAAAATGAGTGTTGAGTATTAAAAAGTCATAGGCATTATCGGTTCTGATACATTGCACTGTTTTGCGAAACTATGTTTGTACCATGGATAGGAAATTACAGATATGGGTATGGGTTTGAGTTTTGAATTGCATAAGAAATACCCATGTCCCTTGGGAAAAATCATCAACTATTACGATTTAGAGTATGATACAGTCCCCAAGTATCAAGATGAACTAAGGCAAAAGGATGAGTAGAGGAGGTCATACTTGTAGGAAAACAGGTATGTGATTGTTTTACAAGGAGACATATCAAACATTTAGGCTGAGGAATGGATGCACTATGACCCTATCTTTGATGGAAAATAAATAAATTTTATTGATATTTATATTACAATGAGGATTTTTATTTTGTGTAATACAATTGTTAGACTCTGGAAAAACTTCAGAAAGTCGACCAGGTGTCCAGTAGTATAGACCATGATGAGCCCTACCTAAGCCCATTAGTTTCCTAGTCAAAGGGTCTTGAAATGAACATGTAGTAGAAAGGAAATTTAAAATACATCTACTATCGGTGCAAATTTTTGACATAGAAATAAGATTAAAATGAAAGCCAAGACAAAAAGGACATTTTTAAGGATGAACTATTCTAAGAGATAGACGTTCCCTATATGAAAGGCTGAAGCACTATTACCGTTTGGCATACGCACGGATGTAGATGGTTTGATGGGTTTAGTGGTTGTAGGGAAAAAAATTCAGGTTGCAAACAATGTGGTCACTTGCCCCTGAGCCAATTATCCAAATATTATTTGAAAACGAATTTAGACAAAAAGATGTACTTGCATAGGATGCCAAGGTATTTGCCTACGGAATGTGATTTAACATCTGCATCAGTTGATTGTATTGTTCTGTGCTAATCAGAGGTGGTGAAATTTGATTTCTTGAAGGCATAGTCTTTATTTTCTATTTTTCTTACAGTTATTTAGTTCCTCTAGTGCATATGCATACTCTCTTTTGTTTAGGTTATAAATAATATCCATGGCAGATTTCATGATTTGTAACATCTGATCAATGACTTCTCTAAATTTGTCTCGTGCAATATGTAGATCATCCAGATTGTTCTCAACTTTTTTGAAAATCTCCCTCAATTCTTGTATTCCTTGAAAAATGTCTAAAACAATTGCAGAAACAATATACAATCAAATTTTATAAATATGTATCATCGTTTTGTTTGCGATTTTGTAATATAGGATACAAAAGATTTGCAATATTTATACCTTCTGGTTGTTTTGATAGAGAACTACTGTTGTTGAGGTCGTTGCTAGAATTTGTTGCAGATTCTTTTGGTTGTGATGTTTTGTTAGCCATTTTTGAATTAAGTTTTGGAGAAGAAATGAACAATTAAAGTGTATAGTATCTGAAGAAAGTCAAATGGGTGATTGATGTTAGAGCAATATTTATAGGAGAATAGGATACGAAAAGGTGGAATATCAGCAGATAACTAGTACTAAATAAACATGTCGATCGAAAAAGTGTTAATAATTATTTGGATAAGGTAAGACGAAACGTTAGTAGACTATCCGTACAATATTAAAGAAAACCGTAATAAATATTTTGTTAAGTGTGCAGCATATTTGTTAGGTAGTTAATAATAGTTTGACAAGATGTTGAGTTATTATGATTAACAAACAATGTGATCTAAGTCAGAGATGATATGACGATGTCACAATATATTTATTAATTTTTTAATTGTGGTTCCGTAATATGGTTATGAACCATGCAGATAGTTCGATTTTGATCTTGTTTGATCAATAATGGTACAAAAGTTTTTTTAAACGTGTAATAGAAATGGTTATTTCTAGTTTTTTTTTAAAATTAAGATTATAATATATTTAGATTGATGTTTATTATTAATAGGAGTCAGTATTGTTATCTGAATTTGGTTTTGAGAATACCAAAGGTTCTTTGGGAAAACAAATAAATGTCTAGGAATAAGAAAACACGTTGATCGAAGAAACGTTAATAAGTTCTTGTATAAGAGGATACGAAAAGGTAACAAACATAATAATTATTTTGTTAAGTATTCAAGTCAGAAATGTAATGATGATATTATAATATATCGTTTGTACAATGAATAATGGTTCACCGGTCGTGCTTCAAATGAATGTTATCATTTAGCATGGGATTTAAATTGGTTTGTAATGGAATTGAAGTTTTTTTTCGATGTGCAATAGGAATGTTTATTTATAGATTTTGTTAATTTACATTATAATATATTTAGATCGATGTTTGTCAAGTATGTGTAGACAATCCAATGATAAAATTGAATATAAAGAATAACACTTTCATTGAGATATTTTTACATGTGTAATAAATAACATAAAGAGCTAACTAAAAATTATATTTCATACTTACTATTAGGTAATCTACGTTACATCTTGGACATGTGATATTTTCTGGTGACGTTGATCTGGTCTAATGTATACGATTTTGATTCTCTTTGTCGCAAATCTGAAATATTCTCCTTTTAATGAGAATTGTCGCAGTTGGAGTTATGGACTTGAACACTTCCCTGTAATTTTTCATTTTGTGGAATTGATTGGTTACTTTCACTAATTTCATTAGAATTTTTACACCTCTACTGTCATGCATAGTGATTAAAGCAACGACGGTCTGATACATTGCTTGCTGGTTATCTTGTTTGCAAAATTCAATAAGTAGTTGTAATCCTCTATTTCTATCATGTTCTACGAAGAACAAATGCATTCCAAGTAGTAGTGAAGCATGGTTATTTTCTAGTTCTGCAAGGATCTTTAGAATTGAAAGCCCTGCAGTTGTTATTGCTAATAGTTTATGTCGTTGTTTGAAGATGTTTCTTCTGTGTAAGACTTACTTTACATTTGATTGTTGGTTTAGAGACTTGCACCTATAAATTGTAAGTTAAATAATGGTTTTCAAACATAAGATCCACGATAAAAAAAAATAAATAAATAAATAAATAAATAAGGTGGAAATAATAGATTCAAATAGTTGGTAATCATAATATCATTACTTGTATGATGAAGAAGTTAACAATAAAAAAGTGTGAAAAATATGGTTTGGTTAAATATCCATTCTAACATGTGTTTTGGTTTTTATATATTAGAAAGTTGTTAACAACTAAAGACACAAGTGATTCAGCATAATCCGTTTCAATTGTTGCGAGACGACATACAATTTTCTATATGAATAACAAAACAATGAAATTAACATATTAACAAAACATGATGATATTAGTAAAACTTACGTTAATCGTATTGCTTGAAGAGTGGTGTTATTCTGAATTTATGTTGCAATGATTCATTGCAATATTTGTGATGGTAATTGTAACAGGTTTGTGGGTTGTGTTTTTGTTCTTTTGGAAGGAATCATGTTGTTCTGGTGGTGTTTTTTTCAGTGTAAGCATATTGAAATTATAGAGTTGTTATGCAGTTAGTGGTTTATATAATTTTTGTGTAGATATTGGATAGCGAACAGTTTTCTGTGCGTTTGGATTTGGTAGATATTATTGTGTTAATTATTAATGGGAATTAGCATTGTTATTTTTTAAACCCGTTTGTAGTATTCGTCTAAATTAATGATGGTATTTTTATTTTTTTTGAACATTAATTATTGGATTTTGTTATATATACCAGATATCGTTCTTTCATTTTTTATTCTACCGAGAAAAATTGATTATTCTATTCAACGAATATAAACTTTTTTGTTCATAATCATTTAATGTTAAGTATTAATTTATCTTAAGTGTAAATGGTTTGCATTCATCTATATCTCTAGATAGGTATATTAAGTATTTGATACATTCGATTAATACGAATCTTTTTAAATTCATATGAGTTAATGTACTAGATGATATTTTCTGAATCGTATATGAATTTTGTGCATATCTTATGCAGGTGTCTGATTCTCTGAAAGTTCTATGAGATAATTGGGTAACTGATCAAATGAAAGAGGGTGCCTCTGCTGTAAGAAGATGGGAGGATCTGGACATTGATTTATTGGTGAAAAACTTTCTATGTTTTGATGTTTTTGTTAGATTAAGTGCCTTAGAGCCTATCAGTTATTGTAGAATTGACTCTCTAAAATAATGTTTATTAATCAATAAAAGGCAATTTTGTTTTATATCATGTAAATCATAAATGTGTGTATTGATACATGTCCTTAGAATGGTATAACCGTGACAAGGATATCAAGTGTTTCAAATCTTGATAGTGAGAACCCTATGATCACATATGGTGGCCATTCTAGAAATGTCAGCCGCCCCAGTATTATTTTAACCAAGGACAGAGATAATACGGTAAGGGTATCATAGTGTTGAACGACCCTGTCAAAAGAAAGTGACTAATCTCACTTGTCAAGGTTGTTTGCCGACAACCTCGTGCGACGCAGAGGTGCTTGCTGCAGGCAAGTTCACTAGACAAACCCACCAGAGGATTCCATATAGATGGTAACCCTAGTGTCTATAGAATAAATCCTCTAACGAATGGCAGTGCATGTGATCCTTAGACTTGAGATCACCGAAGTGCCTTGTGCGCCAATTGGTGTCGTTTGACACAAGCCTAACATAGTTCTATTCAAAGTTATCAATACGGTAGTGATTGGCTACATAGAGAAGTGTATCAAGACTATGGTAGATCAACACAGGATTCATCACTTCAGGGTATAGGAGAAGTTATCTCATGGTACAATTCAGTGAATGGCAATAACACTAAAGCTGTGGCCACAATGGGATTGAGTTGTTGCTTGATCCAATTTATTATTTCGGTCATTGGTCTAGTAACTGAATACAAAGATATCGAAGATAATTGAGGTTTACACTATTTCTGTACCTTAGCCTCGATGAGATAACATATGATGAAATGATCGGTTTGCATGGTAACTATACCGTTGATAGGCAAGTTGTTTCACTGAATCTAAATCTATTAGGTGGCCATGATGCCTTGCTAGAGGCCAATCTTAGTCTGTGTTTAGTGAGACAATTGATTGGTGTCAATCATGAGACTACTCACTGCCGATATGATGAGGAGCCTTTTGGTCACACACATAGAAGACAGATTAAGGATGAATTGGTGAGAAAGGGTATTTTCGTTATTTGTGATGAAAGGGTATTTTCGTCATTTATGGTGGAAAGGATATTTTCGTCTTTTGAGATGAAAGGGCACTTTGGTAATCTCACAATGCAAATAAATTTGTTGAAGTAGTTGCTTATATTTAATTTCATATTGAAATTAAAACGAGTGAGCTTATGTATTTAAATATATTCATATATTTAAGGGAGAACGACATTTTCACACCTAAGGTTTGGCCAAACGACACTTTCCCACCCTTCGTTAAGTTCTGTTATGTTTTTCGTTAATATTTGACTGAAAAGACGAAAATACCCTTAAATGTTTGACTTTATAAATTTTTTATTATTTTTTAATTAGCCAAATAATCAAATATTAAAAAGTAAAAAAAAAAAAAAAAAAAAACAATCGTTAACCCCACCTAAAAAGTTAGGAATAATGCTATGAAATTATTTAAAGTTAAATATTTATTTATTTATAATGTCATCAATATCCCATCATTATTATTCACTAATCTACTATATTCACATAATATAATGTTTTTCATTTTTGCTAATTAACATAAAAAATCAACATTCCTAATTAATTAAATAAACAAGGGAAAAAAATTTCTTTACACTTGAACTAATAAATAATCAAGAAAAGACTTTGACTTAACTAAATTTTAATTTATAATAAACTAATAAGAAATAAACTATTTAAGGGTATTTTCATCTTTTCAGTCAAATATTAACAGAAACTACTAACAGAACCTAACGAAGGGTGGAAAAGTGTCATTTTAAAACTTGACAGGTGGGAAAATGTCGTTTCGCCAAACCTTGGGTGGGAACATGTTGTTCTCCCTATATTTAAATATTATATATGTATTATTTAATATTAATATTTGATGATATTAATATAAGTGAAGATAATATATATATGAAATATGAAATTCATATTTGAATTTAAATATATATTCAATATTAATATTTGATGATATTAATAAAGATAATATATGAATATGAAAATCATATTTGAATTTGAATAAGATGTCATGTGGATTATTACCTTGTTTGGTAATGAGGATTTGCTATTCTAGTCATGGAATAAATTTATTCCTAACTAGATTAGGGTTTTAATTTTTGTTGCATATAAAAGGCAACTTAAAATTAAAATAAAATGGGAGAACACATTAATTAAATCCAGGCCACTCACCTCACTCTCTCTCACATTTTTCACTTGGCAGAGAAAGAATTTTTCTTGAAGAAAAATTTTGCATCCTTTTTGCTTGTGTATCTTGCTAGCACTTGAGACCGCAAGTTGATCGCCATCCTGTCTTTGTGTGGATACCGAGAGTTCACTCTTATCTTAGAGTGGGAGCAATTCGTATCGATTGAAGGAGCCTCCAAACGCTGGTATGAAATTTGAAAATTCTATATTCAATATCATTTCATATGTAAATAACATAAATCGGGTATAAGGTTCTTGGGTTCAATGTTGTTGTTGGGGATTTTATTTTTAATTTCCGTTGTGCAAACCGCATTAGTGACTAACAGTTTTGCAGTTGACTTCAATCATTGCTCACGTTTGTAATTCATGGCGTTCAGCTTGCTGTGATCCTCTGCTTTGGAAAACTCTTGATTTGTCAATGTTGAGATCAAATTTTATCAAAACCCCGTTGGAGCCATATGTTTACGTAGATGAGTGTTCTAATAAGGCATTGACTCATTTGTTGAAAATTTCGTTGAGTCTCAGTCAGGGATAGACAGGAAACTTTATTTTTCACTTCAATTTGTATGCGGGGGATGAACAATTTACTTATATTGCTTAAAGGTAATTTTTTTAGGTTTCTGTTTAAAACCTTGTTGAAAGGTAATTTTGTTTTTTTATTTTCGCTGTTTATTGATTGAGTCTTTGGCATTGCCATTAGTACCAGTGATCATCACCTTTAGTGTAATAACTCCTTTATACTAGAATACTCATAGGAATATATATATATATAATAAAATTCATATATTGTAGTAAAAGTAGATGGGTCCAAAAATTTTCTTTTATTGCATATAAACATTCTTTATACAAGATAGAGCATCATTTACAAAAAGTCATCAAAAACAGTAGACAGTGTAGCTATTGCTCCTCGCTTGCCAATGCCCATCCGACCGCGTCCTCACCTAGATCCTACAAACACAAAGGAAACAACGGGATGAGCACAAAATAATGCTCAGTAAGTAAATCCTCTACTCGTCTGTCCCCGTAACTCTTTCTGTTAATTCTTTCTTTACACTCTTCTCTTCTCATTCATTTTCCCTTTCTATTTCTCTTTCTTATATCTCTTTTCTATTAACTTTCTGTTATGTGTCACGGCCTCATCTTATCGGAGGTACGGCTGGGTATTCATCCCACTCTTCGTGACTCTACTCATCCTCTCTCTCTATTCTTTCTGATATTTTCTCATTCTTTCTCACTTGAATGTCACGGCCTTATCTTACCGGAGGCACGACCGGGAACTTATCCCACTCTTTGTGACTTCTACTCATTTCTCTACCGATCGGACTTGGTTATGCACGGATTCGGAACCCTTGGCCACATGAGTGTATTCTCTCTCTCTCTCTTTGCATATCACGACCCCATCTAACCGGAGGCACGGCTGGAACCTGATATTCCACTTTTCGTGACTGTCACGGCCCCATCTAACCGGAGGCATGGCTGGAACCCGACGTTCCACTCTGCGTGACTTCATTCATCACTCACGGGTTCCCCATCGCACAACCTACTATATTCTCTTATTTAGCACTACTCTCTCTTTTATTCTCTAGTGCTAAATCTCTTTTTCTCTTTACTCTTAGAGTGCTCTTTACTCTTAAAGTAGCTTATTCTCAAAATTCTCTACTCTTTCTCAAGCTACTTCTCAATGCACAATTTAATGCATATGGATGGTTCATACTCATTAATGCACTCATGAAATGCCAATATGCAATGTAGCAATAATTAAGGTTCTCTACTCTTACTTATACTTCTCTTAGGCATTTCATCAAACAACTAATGTGCATAGAAAAACTTTACTTTAACTATAATTTTTCTTCTCTCTTTAACAATCAAATTTGGGAGAAAACTCCCTCATATACTATAAATTCTTGTCAAGGAAAAACACTCCCACAAAGATTCATACAAAACTCTTCCAACTTCAATCAAACTCAACTCATCAACATGCAATCTCAACACTTCTCATAACTTAATTATATTCAATAGCAACATAGATAAATACTCATAGCATCTCAATCTCTCAACAAGCATAATAAATACATGCATAAAGAAATCTCTACTCAAAAGATTTCTTAAACCTTAATTTGGGTTGGATTTACTTACTTTGTGGTAGAGTGATTCCACTAACACTTCTCTTTTCCTTTGGTAGATGGCCTTTTCTCTACAACTTTAAACAACATACTATAAGACTTCAACATAACTATAATCAAATCTCACATCTAAAACAAGAATCCTTACCTTAGGATGCTTTAGATTAACTCTCTACCAAAAACTACTCAAAAGCGCTCCAAAAGTCTTTAGAAATTCTTGGAAAATTGAGTAGAAGATTGAGAGAAAATGGGGAATAAGAATGGCGGTGGAGTGGAGAAGAATAAAGGGTTTACTAAGCTTAATCCCTTTTTAGTTCATAATATAACTAGTCTTTCCTATTTTTCCCTTGTTCTTTCTTGGAAATGCTATCTTTGTCCTTTGATTCATTGCACTCACACCTCGACACTAACATATTCTCCATGAAATTTCTCTTATCATTTCCCCCCCCTTACGTTCCCTGTTAATTAGGGTAGAATGGTCATTTTGCCCTTAGGGAAAAATATATAGAAACTTCAACAAAAATCTCACGCCTTCTCGCGGCGGCGAAGCAAGTTTCTTTGCCCCGGCGAAGAAATCTATGGCATACGTCGGCGAAGACTGGAATTCTAAAATTCGCCAAGTCTTAACAATTTTAGGGCAAACATTAACCAAACCAACACATCACTTCAACCAAGGGCCAACCAAACATATCAATCAACTCAAGAGAAGAAAAACAATAAATATTTCAAGCATGCAACATAATTGCTACGTACCTCAAGTGGGGTGTTTACAATTCCCCCCCCCCCCCCCCCCCCCCCTCCCTCTTAAAGAATTTCGTCCCTGAAATTACAAACAACTCCAGGTAACAATTTGTATATCTTGCTCTACCTCAAATGTGGCCTCTTCTATCTTATGGTTTATGGTTTCTCTCCAAAGAACTTCACTAACAGAATGCTCTTGTTCCTGGAGCTCTTTAATCATTTGGTCTAAGATTTGTACTGGACACTCCTCATACACAGATTTTCCTCTAAAACATATCCTCTATACTCAAGATATGGAAGGGATCACTTACGTATTTCGAGTATCGAGACATGGAAACACATCTGTACCTTGTCCATGCACGAGTGGTATTGCCAAACGTAGGCTATTTTGCCCCTCGTTGCAATACCCCAAATGGACCTATGTATCTCAATGCTAACTTCCTTTTATTACCGAAACACATCACTCGCTTGTAAGGGAAAACTCTTCAAACACCACTTTAATCACCCACTTGGAATTCCACTTTTTTTCTCTTCAAGTCGACTACTTTTCTGTCGATCTTGACTTGCTTCATTCTGTTTCTGATCAATCTTACATCCTCTATCATCTTTGGGTCACCTCTGGCCGAAGAGCTGTGCCCAACTCATCCTTTTCACCGATCTCATCCCACGTAGTGGAGACCTACATCGTCTACCATACAAGCCTCGTAGGCACCATCTTAATCGTAGACTGGTACTATTGTTTGTAGGCAAACTCCACTAAGGGTAACATCTCAGCCAGGATACTTTATAATCCATACGCAAGCTCTCAACATATCCTCCGGCACTTGATTCGTTCTCTCTTCGTCTGGCCATCCGTCTGAGGATGATAGGTAGTGCTGAATGCCAAACGGTACCCAAATTCCTCTGTAAACTCATCCAGAGACTGAAACAACCTTGAAATCTCTATATGACACTATTGTCTTGGGCACCCCATGCAACCTGACTATCTCCTTAATGTAATCTAAGCCAACTGTCCGTAGTGGTACTCTCCTTTACTGGAAGGAAATTTTTGACTAAGTTATCTATCCACAATCACCCATATAGCATTATACCCTCTTTGTACTCTGGGAGACCTGTGATAAATCCATCGAGATGCTCTCCTATTTCCATTCCGAATACTAAGTGGCTGAAGCACCCTGGCGGCCTTGATGTTCTGCTTTTCACCTACTGACAAACCAGGCATTTAGCTACAAATTCTCAATATTTCTTTTCATACTGGCCACCAATAGCCTTTCTTTACATCTTGATACATCTTGGTTGCTCTAGGATGAGCAGTGTATGGTGCATCATGAGCCTTCGTAAGAATTCTCTTCCTCAACTCATCTTTGGAGGAATCCCCAACCGATTCCTAAAATGAGGACACCATCTATTACTTGAAACTTGTTTGTCTTGCCCTCATGCACTTGCTGAACTATTCTCAACACCACTCATCAGCCACTTGCTTTTCTCTAACTTCCTCCAGCAAAGTAGACTGAATCTCTAACCTAGCTATCCTTCCTGAATCCTTCAATCTATTCTCTACACAATTCGTCTAAGAGTTCTTTCTACTTAGTGAGCGGGACAAATAGGTTTTCTACATCAAAGGCTCTCGTACTACATTCGGTCTGCTCCTGGTTGATATTTGTCTCACCTCATAGTCCTTAACCAGCTCTAACCACCTTCTATGTCTCATATTCAGCTCCTTCTGAGTGAAGAATACTTTAAACTCTTATGATCGTTGTAGATTTACCTTTGGCACCATAAAGTATGCCTCCAAATCTTCAGTGCAAAGACCATGGCTACTACCTCTAGGTCATGCGTAAGGTATCTCGTCTCATACTCTTTTAATTGCCGAGAGCATATGCTATCACCTTACCTAACTACATCAACACAGCACCAAGTCCTGCAAAGAGCATCTGTATAAATGTCATAATCTACACCCTCCTGGTAACACTAACATGGGAGTTGTCGTTAACCTCTTATTCACTCTCGAAAACTCTCCTCACATGCTTCTGACCAAGCAAAAGGAGTTTTCTATTTGATAAGAGCTGTCAACGGTTTAGCCAACTGGGTGAACCTTGCTACAAATCGCCGGTAGTAACCTACTAGCCGCCAGAAACTCCTGACCTCTTTTACTGTTTTTGGCCTCTGCCATTCCGATTGCCTTCACTTTACTCAGATCCACTGAAATCCCTTCCTTGAGACCGTATGGCCTAGATATCACTTGATCAAGCCAGAACCTCACACTTGGAAAACTTAGCATACAACTTCCTTTCTCTCAATCGGTGCAGCACTATTCTCAAGTTTTCCTCATGCTCTTCTCTTAACTTAGAATAAACCAGGATATCATCTATAAAACTACATATAACTGATCCAATAATCATGGAATACCCGTTCATCAGGTCCATAAAACTGCTGGGGCATTAGTCAAGCCAAAAGGCATCACTATAAATTCATAATGCCATTCTTGTATGGAAGGCAGTCTTAGCTACATCTTGCTCAGCCACTCTTACCTGATGGTACCCTGACCTCAAATCAATTTTAGAGAACATTGCGACTCCTTTCAACTGATCGACAAATCATCAATACAAGGTAGCGGGTATTTATTCTTCACTGTCACTTTATTCAACTCTCTATAATCGATATACATCTGTAGTGACCCATCTTTCTTCTTCACAAACAAAATTGGAGCTCCCCAAGAGAATGACTCGTTCAATCAAGCCTTTATCCAAAAGCTTGGGTTGCTTCTTTAATTCTTGAAGTTCTGCTGGGGCCATTCGATAAGGGGTTTTAGTATTGGTGCTGTCCCGGGTGCTAGTTCAATACTAAACTTAACCTCTCTTTCTGGAGGTAAACCCGGTAAATCTTTCGGGAACACATCTAGAAAATCTGAACTATTGGCACCCTCTGAATCTCTGTTGTGGAACACACCACTCTCTGCACACATGAGCTATATCCCAAACACCCCTTTCTCAACATCTTTCTAGCCTTCACACTACTAATCACATGCTCACTGATGGCCCTCTCCAAAACTAAATTTATCTCCACTGTCGAGATTAAATCTCGCTTTCTTTTCCGACAATCAATTCTACTCCATACCTCTCATGAAACCATGCCCAATATCACATCAAAGTCGCCATATAAAAAACTATTAATCAACCATGACTCTCTACCCTGGACACCACGATTTCTCTGACAACATCTCCTAAGTCAAAACACTAACCCCATTGGGTAAGTCTATCTTAATGGGTTAACCCACTCTAGTAGGTTTCAAACCTAACCTCTTTATCATCCCATAAGATATAAAAGAATGAGTGGCTCTGAATCAATTAAAGCTATAAAAGGAACTGCATGGATAATAACTGACCAGTAACTGCTGATTGACTGGCCTCTGCTTCACCCTGTGCCACTATAAACACTCTGGCTTAGTAGTACCTCTAGACCTCTGTGCTGGTGGTGGGGGGGGGGGGGGGGGGAGCTTTACAATCCCTTCAAGTGCATTGCTGTCGACACCTATAAACCACCCTCTGTCCCTTAAACACTCTCTTGGGTGATTCCTCCCACATTTTATACAAGGGGGAAACCTTCATCCTGGCTACTCTCTCTTCTGCCAATCTTTCTATTCTATCTAGCTGAAACTTCTTCTTATTACTCTTCATTTCTTGGTTTCACACACCCTCAATTTCTCTCTCTGCGGGCGAAGATGGCTCACTTGATCCTTCTGTCGAGGAACCTCTGGGGAAATTTTATTCTCAAATATCTCCGCCTTCATTGCACCTCAAGGCCTCACATAGGTTGCGGGGATCGGCCCTATCATTATCACGAGCTATCTTCGGCTTCAACCTATGAACAAACTTGTCTCTTCTCAATTCCAGAGTGCAAACTATTTCGAGCGCAAACCTAGCAGGGAATTAAATATCACTGAGTACTCCTTCATTGTACTAGACCCCTGTTGCAACCCGATAATTCTTGGACTTCTCATGAACTCGGTCCTCTGTTGTATACTCAGCCTCAAACTCTCGTCTGAATTCTTCCCAAGTCATTCCTGCAACATCATGATTATCTTCTTCATTCCCACCAAATTCGGGCATCACCCCAAAATAAGAAACTAGCATACCGATCTTCTCCCAGTGCGTCATGGAAAAATGTTGTTGTATGTTCTACGGACCTAAACCATTTTTCGCACTGTGACCAGTCCGTAGTACCCTTAAACTCGACGGTTGATGTTGACTGGAAGACCATAGATTGGCTTCTTCATTCTGTACTATCTGAGGTACTGGCCCTTTTCTTTTCTTGTCTTGCAGTCGTTCGAATAGGTTTAACTCTCCCTTGGCTTTCTGCCCTATAATTGCTGTACAATTCCCCGAATTCTAGCTTCATCCAAGGAAGAGCGTAAATTCTGGTGGGTTAGAAGTTCCTCTCTCATTCATCCAACCCTTACCATGTTTCGGTACTACGCCTCATCTACAAAACAACTACTTTAATCAATTTGAGAAACACTTATGTAAGGAAAGAATTAACTCACACGGTCCTATCGACGTCGTGGCAATAAATAGTCACCTGTCAAATCCCGACGTTCCCCTCTACGTTACTTCATTCACTCACACGGGTTCCCCATCGCACAACCTACTATATTCTCTTATTTAGCACTACTCTCTCTTTATTCTCTAGTGCTAAATCTCTTTTCCTCTTTACTCTTAGAGTGCTCTTTACTCTTAAAGTCTTATTCTCAAAATTCCTACTCTTTCTCAAGCTACCTTCTCAATGCACATTTAATGCATATGGATGGTTCATACTCATTAATGCACTCATGAAATGCCAATATGCAATGAGCAAAATTAAGGTTCTCTACTCTTACTATCACTTCTCTTAGGCATTTCATCAAACAACTCATGTGCATATAAAAACTTTACTTTAACTATATTTTTTTCTCTCTCTTTAACCATCTATTTGGAGAAAACTCCTCATATATTAAATTCCTGTCAAGGAAAACACTCCCCAAAGATTCATACAAAACTCTTCCAACTTCAATCAAACTCACTCAATCAACATGCAATCTCAACACTTCTCATAACTTAATTATATTCAATAGCAACAGATAAATACTCATAGCATCTCAATCACTCAACAAGCTATAACATACATGCATAAAGAATCTCTACTCAAACGATTTCTAAACCTTAACTTGGGTTGGATTTACTTACTTTGTGGTAGAGTGATTCCACTAGCACTTCTCTTTTCCTTTGGTAGTGGCCTTTTCTCTACACTTTAAACAACATACTATAAGACTTCCATAACTATAATCAAATCTACATCTAACAAGAATCCTTACCTTAGGATGCTTTAGATTAACTCCTCTACCAAAAACTACTCAAAAGCCCACCAAAAGTCTTTAGAATTCTTGGAAATTGAGTAAAGATGTGAGAAAATGGGGAATAGAATGGCGGTGGGTGAGAAGAATAAAGGGTTTACTAAGCTTAATCCCTTTTTAGTTCATAATATAAACTACTCTTTCTCTTTTGCCCTTGTTCTTTCTTGAAAATGTTGTCTTTGCTTTGATTCATTACACTCACACCCCCACCTAACATATTCTCCATGAAATTTCCTTACATTTCACTCCCCATTTTTCTTGCTAATTAGGGGTAGAATGGTCATTTGTCCCTTAGGGAAAAATATCTAGAACTTCAACAAATTCCCAGCCGCTCTTCGCCGCGGCGAAGCAAGTTTCTTTGCCTCGGACCATTTCAGGGCAACACACCACCAAACCAGCACATCACTTCAACCAAGGGCCAACAACATAATCAACTCAATTAAGAGCAAAACAATAATTCAGCATGCAACATAAGTTACTACGTACCTCAAGTGGGCGTTACATTTAGTTTTCTTTTTGGTACAATGAATTGGAAGTACAGACTATATGTTTCGTCGGTAGGTCCCCACTGATGTTAAGAGTGGTGCCCTAGAGCCAAATCAATATATGCTAATTGACTCTTGTAATAATGATTACATATAAGAGCCAATAAACAGGTCCATTTTACAAACTACGCAGCGTAACTCACATCTGTATGTTTGATTATGTCCTTAGAATGGTAGAGCCGTGACGAGGGTATCAAGTGTTTCAAATCTTGATAGTGAGAACCCTATGAGCACATATGGTGGCCATTCTAGAAACGTCCGTAGCCCCAGTATTATTCTGAACTAAGGGCACAGATAATACGGTAAGGCTATCATAGTGTTGAACGACCCTGTCGAAAGGCAGTGACTGATCTCACTTGTCAAGGTTGTTTGGTGACAACCTGGTGCAACACATGGGTGTTTGTTGTAGGCGATTACACCACAGCAAGTTCACTGGACTGACCCACCAGAGGATTCCATATGGATGGTAACCCCAGTGTCTATGGAACAAATCCTCTAACGAATGGTGGTGCATGTGATCCTTAGACTTGAGATCACTAGAGCGCCTTGTGCACTGATTGGTTCAGTTTGACACTAGCCTAACGCATTTCTATTCAAAGCTGTCAATACGGTGGTGATTGGCTGCATCAAGGAATGTATCAAGACTATGGTGGATTAACAGAGGATTCATCACTCCCGGGTATGGGAGAAGTTATCTCACGACGCAATTTAGTAAATGGCAATGACACTAAAACTGTGGCCACAGTGGGATTGAGTTGTTGCCCTATCCAGTTTATAATACAAGTCATTGGTCTAGTAACTGAGTACACACTATCGAGAGTAACCGAAGGTTGACACTATTTCTATGCCTCGGTCTCGTCGAGATAATAGATGATGAAAGGATCGAATTGTACGGTAACCATATCATTGACAGGTAGCTGTTTCGCTGAATCCGAATCTATCGAGTGGCCATAATGCCTTGCTAGGGGCCAATCTTGGTCTGTGTGTAGTGAGACGATTAATTAGTGTTAATCGCGGTACTACACACTACCGGTATGATGAGGAGCCTATGGGTCACACACATAGAAGATAATTTAAGAGCCAGCTTAGAAGAATGGCGTTTTCGTCTTTTTAGGTAAAAGGGTATTTTGGTAATTTCACAGTGCAATTAAATTTGCTGAGGTCGTAGCCTTTATTTAATTTGATATTAAAATTAAATAAGTGAGATTACGTTTAAATATGTGTTCGCATATATTTAAATAAATTATCGTTATCGTTATTGTTAAATGTTAATATATATATTATAAATATATATTAATTTAATTTAATTGAGATAATAATAAATTAAAATTAAAATATCTAAATGGGAATGTTTGGATACAAGAGGTGTTTGGGTTGGAGCCCAAGCCTATTCCATAAGGGAATAGGCCAATTACACTTGCACTATATAAGTGTAAGTTTCTTTGTGAAATATTTGAGATTTACTCATTCGGCCATTGAAAGGAAAAAATTCCAGCCCCTTAAACACTCTCACGCCAGATTGCATCCTTTGCTAAAATCAAATACACTTTGATTTCTTTTTGGTTCTCAAAGGCTAAAAAGGATCTAGCAAATCCTTTTCTAGTTCCTTGAGATTATCTTCGTGTGGACTACATTGGTTCGATCCTACACGTGGGTCGGTAGCAAAATACGTTCAGAGACAAGTTGGAGGAGCCTCCAAACGTGCGTATGATTTCTTAAAACTCTAAACTAAAATCTGCAGATTCTTATTTAATGTATAAACTGTAAATTTGTACCCTGATCTTGGTTCTAAGGAACAATCCGTTGTTGTAAATTCTTTTGTTTTTCCACCGCGTACCTGGATCGTTTCCTTACAGTGGTATCAGAGCCTAGGGTACTAGATTTTATAGTTTTTATGTGGATGGTTGATTACATGTATTTGATTGATAACATGTTGCCTTGATGAATCTGCACAAAATCTGCCATGAGAGCATGTTTTAAGAAATCAATTAATTGATTAATTTAATTTATTGATGATCTGCAAGTTTGGAACATTGGGTTATGGATTTTTGTTGAAATCAGTAGTTTAGATTGATTGCAAAATCTATTTGGCGTATTTTGGTTGCTGGTTGAACTGTTCTGTTGCTACAGATAAGTGTACACTCGCCGTGGTGATATAACCCATCGCCGCGGTGAGCACACCTGAAGCGAGAGTTCCACGTTGATCAGTGGATGCTGCAGTGATCCAACCCATCGCCGCAGCGAGCGCACTTCCAAGTGCGTAGGGGCCAGATTGTAAAGTTTCAAAACTTTTGGACCAAATGAGATCTATAAATTGGTAGGGGGTAATTATAATTAACCCACCCAATTCAAAAATTGATTGTTTTTTAAAAGTATGCCATGTACTTGTTTGTATATTGCATGAGCCTTAGACCTATGGTGAATGTTTTAAAAAATTTGGGTATGTATGGTTGTAATTTATTAAATAGGGCCTGCGTGTCCTGCCTTTCTCCTCTTCTCGATGTACATTCTCTTCTCATCTCATTCCCCTCGAATGTAAATAGAAGTTTCTAAATTTATTGATGTAAAGAATTTTTGTATAATTATTCTTGTTGTAAATTTAGAATGGTGTTTTGTAATGTACTTGAAGACGAATCAAGGAAGAGACAATCATACTTGAAGACTCAAGATTTTATTACAAGACCCCTAGGTGACCCATCGATTCCTCTAGGTTCGAGGAAATCAGTTTTTAGTTGGGCCATGTACCGACACGTTTTAATATTTTGTTTAGAATGCATGCTAAGGTTCCATGTTCAATAACATGCCAAACAATGTCATTCTAACAAAGATAATAATCTGGTGAGACATTAAATAACAAACCCTTAATTAAATTATATTAAGTCACGTAAGCCTTCAATCATCATGGTTTTAATCAAACCACTGTTCATCGAAACCTTGTTCGCCAAAGCGAAGGGTACACTTCTACTAGTGGGAGGTTAAAATGCATTGGAGTTTTCTTTAATGGTGATGGGTCAACTTAAAATGACGGTTTTGCTTGTTCGCCAAAGTGAAGGTTGATAAATGCGTCATAGGCATAGTAGAGAAGTAAACATATTGTGTGTACGTGGTGGCATATACTGTCCACTCTACTGATACTAAGAATCACACTTGAGGATGATGGTTGGGGCCATTGGATTTTGTGATTGGCTTGTTGGCTTCTTCACGTTTGAGGTTGATAGTAGGAGCTATCAACTGGTGTGGATTAAGTTTGTTGGCCTACCTAATCAACTCATTTTGGCTTGTTCACCAAAGTGAAGGTTTGAAATGGGTAGGATGGGATCTCAGTCCACTAGGAAATTCAACGGGCTTTCCCAAGTTAATAGTGAGGGCTATTGGCTTGAGGAAAATAGTGGGAGCGATCATTTAATAAAAGACCATATTAAATAATAATGAACATGGTAATAACGGTTACTGATTTTGCAATTGTAGATTCATTTAAAATTAAGCAAAATGATCCCAACACCACTGTGACAAATCATTAAACTGGGAGAGAAATGGAATGGTGAAAATTTCGTTGACTGGTATAGAAGTATAAACAATATACTTTATTCTAGCGATAGATTATACACCATTGAGCAAGCTGTATCACCAGAGCCTGCTGATAGTTCTATCCATGAGACTGGGTATGTATATGTGAAGCATACACATGATGCAAAAGCAGAAATGACTAGATACATTATGCTTGCATTAATGGCACCATTACTGCGACAGCAGTTCCAGAAAATGGATTTAGCTTCTATTCTTCATTTTTTTTCATATAAATGAGAAGCATATGGTGTCTCGGTCGTTATTCAGATGTAGGATGGAAGAGGGTACCAAAATTGTCGATCATATACTCAAGTTGACTGAGTATATGAACAAGCTTGAGATTTTGGGATGTGGACTTAATGAAGGTTTAGCGATAAACCTAATATTACAGTCTTTGCCAGATTCTTATTCTCAATTTATCTATGACTTCATTGAGGAAGATAAGAAGAACACCCTTTCTGAGCTTCTGGATTTGTTGAAGGCTACTGAGTTAGGCATGAAAATGTCAAAAACATTGACATTGGTTGAAGCTAGCTCAAGTGAAAAGGAAAGGGCTCAGAAGTCATTGGAAAGAATTGTCGCTAAAAGGAAAGGCGTTTGTCCTCACTGTGGGAATCCTAGCCACTGGAGGAAACATTGCAAGGCCTTCCTAGCAAGAGGGAAAAAGAATGTTACTTCTTCGTCAGGTAAGTTTTTGAGATCAACTTATCCTGTTGACATCTTGGATTATTAACACAAGATGTGGTTCTCACATTTGATTGATGTGTAGGGACTACGGCAGAGTAGATTGCTAGCCGAGGGAGAGGTGGACCTACTAGTTGGAAATGAAGCACATGCTACTGCATTTGCTGTAGGATCTTATCGTCTGATTTAGTCGATAGGCTTTTTGCATCAAACTTGTGGATTATTATGGTCTTTCTTTAGTTTTTAGAAATTATATTTATGTGTCGACTAAAGACAAATGAGAGTATTAGTTTACTAATGGATTATTGTCCTTGAGTGTAAATAATATTCTTTATGGAACTGTTTCATAATAATATGTTCTTAAGAAAGACAAAAAGGATAATCTAAAAATGACAACTATGCCAACTTTGGCAAGTTGAGGTAAACATACCTGAAGGGATGAGGGATTGTATCACAACTCACCCCTCCGTATACACCCCAACACAATGGAGTGTCTGAAAGGAGGAATAAGACCTTACTTGATATGGTTAGGTCCATGATGAGTTTTAGTGATTTATTTGCATCGTTCTGGGGTTATGCCCTAGAAATTGCAACTCACGTTTTGAACCGTGTGTCGTCAAAGTCTGGAGATAAGACTCCATATGAGCTATGGAATGGGGTTGTGAAGCTTATGTTAAGAAATTGACTTCGAACAAGCTGGGCCCACAATCCTGTAAATGCATATTTGCGGGGTATCCAAAGGAGACCAAAGGATACTATTTCTACCACCCAAAAAAGCGCAAAATTTTTGTTGCTCGTTCTGGTGTCTTCCTAGAAAAGGAATTTTTTCTAAGAAGTACTAGTGGGAGAAAAGTAGAACTCAATGAAGTTCTAGAACCATAAAATATACTAGATGAAGGATGGGATGATGTGCCACAGAAGGTGGTTGAACATCGAGAGGAGGTTACTCCACAACTTATGGATCAAAGTGAACCACCTTAGGTAGCACATGAGCTACGTAGATCTGGGAGAGTACGCCATGAGCCCGAGAGATACAGTTATCTCATGACTCAACATGGTGACGTACTAGTTTACCAAGACGATGAACCCATAACTTACGAAGATGCTATATCGGATCCAAATTCCATTAAATGGCTTGAAGCCATGAAATCTAAAATGGACTCCATGTACCAGAACCAAGTATGGTCTCTGGTGGAACCACCTGAAAGGGTAAAACCCATAGGGTGTAAATGGGTCTTCAAGAAGAAGACTGACATGAATGGCAAGGTGCATACTTATAAAGCACGACTGGTTACCAAAGGTTTCAAACAAATTCATAGTATTGACTATGAAGAAACCTTTTCGCCGGTTGCCATGATTAAATCCATTCGGATTATGCTTGCGATTGCTGCATATCATGACTGTGAGATTTGGCAAATGGATGTGAAAACAGCTTTCCTAAAAAGAAACCTTGAAGAGGACGTGTATATGACAAACTTGATGGTTTCGTTCTTAATGGGCAAGCTAATAGGGTATGCAAGTTACAGAGATCCACATATGGACTCAAGCAAGCTTCAATGAGCTGGAACATTTGTTTTGATAAAGCCGTAAAAGAATTCGGTTTTATCAATAACAAAGATGAGCCTTATGTTTACAAGAAAGTGAGTGGGAGCGTAGTGGCATTCCTAGTGTTGTATGTCGATGACATACTTTTGATAGTGAATGATATACTGAACTTGCAGTTGGTAAAAACTTGGTTATCCAAGTGCTGTTCCATGAAGGACTTAGGGGAAGCAGCCTACATCCTCGGAATAAAGATCTATCATGATAGATCGCGTAGGTTGCTTGGCCTAAGTCAGAGTACATATATTGACAAAGTACTGAAAAGATTCAATATGGAAGAATCTAAGAAGTGATTTCTTCTAATGTCACATGGTGTTTATCTCTCTAAGGAATTGTGTCCTAGAACACAAGATAAGAGAGATAGGATGAAGAGGATGCCACATGCATCAGCAATTGGATCCATCAGGTATGCCACACTATGTACTCGGATTGATGTCTCATGTGCTTTGAGCACTTGTAGTAGATATCAATCGGATCTAGGTGAGCATCACTGGATAGCTATCAAGAATATTCTTTTGTACCTGAAGAGGATTAAGGATATGTTCTTGGTTTATGAAGGGCAAGATGAGCTCACTATAAGAGGATACAGTGATGCTAGTTTCCAAACGAACAAAGATGATTATCGATCGCAATCAAGGTTTCTATTTGTCTCAATAGGGGTGTAGTGAGCAGGAAGAGCTCCAAGCAAAGCATTGTAGTGTACTCTACAATAAAGGCCGAGTATATTGCATTATCAGATTCGGCCAATGAGGCAGTCTGGATTAAAAGTTCGTTACTGAACTTGGTGTGGTTTCCACGATTGTTGATCTAATAGACATCTATTGTGACAAAAATGGAGCAACAGCTCAAGCGAGGGAACCACGGTCTCATCAGAAGTCCAGACACATCCTTAGACGATTCCATCTCATGAGAGAGATAATTGAGAGGAAAGATATGCAGATCAGTAAAGTGCATACTGACGACAATCTCGCAGATCCACTGACAAAGCCTCTGTAACAGCAGAAGCATGAAAGGCACTTGAGATCATTTGGTATTAAATACATAAATGATTAGCTATAGTGCAAGTGGGAGATTGTTAGAGTAGATGCCCTAGAGCCAATCAATTATTGTAGAATTGACTTTTTGTAATAATATTCATTGATCAATAAAAGGCATTTTATACTATATCGCGTAAATCATCATTGTATGTATTGATATATGTCCATAGAATGGTAGAACCATGATGAGGGTATCAAGTGTTTCAAATCTTGATAGTGAGAACCCTATGAGCATATAAGGTGGTCATTCTAGAAACATCCATAGCCCCAGTATTATTCTGAAGTAAGGGCACAAATAATACGGTAAGGCTATCATAGTGTTGAACAATCCTATCGAAAGGCAGTGGCTGATCTCACTTGTCAAAGTTGTTTGGTGACAACCTGGTGCAACACATGGGTGTTTGCTTGCTGTAGGCAAGTTCACTAGACTGACCCACCAGAAGATTCCATATGGATGGTAACCCCAGTGTCTATGGAACAAATCCTCTAACGAATGGTGGTGCATGTGATCCTTAGACTTGAGATCACAGGAGCGCCTTGTACACCGATTGGTGTAGTTTGACACTAGCCTAATGCAGTTCTTTTCAGAGCTGTCAATAAGGCGGTGAGTGGCTGCATTAAGGAGTATATCAAGACTATGGTGGATAGATAGAGGATTCATCACTCTCGGATACGGGAGAAGTTATCTCACGGCGAAATTCAGTAAATGGCAATGATACTAAAATTGTGGCCACGGTGAGATTGAATTGTTGCTCTATCTAGATTATTAATCAGGTCATTGGTCTAGAAACTGAATACATACATATCAAGAGTAATCGAGATTGACATTATATCTATGCCTTGGTCTCGTCGAGATGATAGATGATGAAAGGATCAGATTGCACAACAACCATATCGTTGACAGGTAGCTGCTTCGCTGAATCCGAATCTATCAGGTGGTCATAATGCCTTGCTAGGGGCCAATCTTGGTCTGTGTGTAGTGAGACGATTAATTGGTGTTAATCGCAATACTACACACTACCGGTATGATCAGGAGCCTACGGGTCACACACATAGAAGATAATTTAAGAACCAGTTTAGAAGAAGGGTGTTTTTGTCTTTTTAGGCAAAAGGGTATTTTGGTAATTTCACATTGCAATTAAATTTGCTAAGGTCGTAGCCTTATTTAATTTGATATTAAAATTAAATAAGTGAGATTACGTTTAAATATGTGTTCGCATATATTTAAATAAATTATCATTATTGTTAAATGTTAATATATATTCTAAATATATATTAATTGAATTTAATTGAGATAATGATAAATTAAAATTAAAATATCTAAATGGGAATGTTTGGATACAAGGGGTGTTTGGGTTGGAGCCCAAGCCTATTCCATAAGGGAATAGGGCAATTACAGTTGCACTATTAGATGAGAGATATTCATTCACTCTTTTGATTCATTCAAAAAAAAAAAAAAAAACACTCCAGCCCCTTGAAACACTCTCCACGCCAGATTGCATTTTTGCTTGAATCAAATTACTTTGATTTTCTTCTTGGTTCTTAAAGGCTAAAGAGGATCTAGCAAATCCCTCTTTAGTTCCTTAAGGTTATCTTTGTGTGAACTACACCGGTTTGATCCTACACTTGGGTCGGTAGCGAAATACGTTCAGAGACAAGTTGGAGGAGCCTCCAAATGTGCGTATAATTTCTTAAACTCTAAACTAAAATCTGCAGATTCTTATTTAATATATAAACTGTAAATTTGCACCCTAATCTTGGTTCTAAGGAACGATCCATGTTGTAAATGTTTTTTTTTTTTTTTCCGCTGCCATGTTTGATCGTTTCCTAACAATATGGTTTTAATTGTTGGACTATATAAGTGCAACTTAAAATTAAAACAAATAGAATTATTCATTCAATCAAAACCCTAGCCACCCAAAAGGTTTTCTCTCTCTCTCACGTTTTCTTCTTCAAGTGAAGAAGAAAATTTTTCAATTTTGATTGTTCTTGATTCTTGATGCCAGCAATTGTTCTAGCAAAACAATTGTTGGTTCTTCAGATTATCTTCGTGTGGACTTCCGTGAGTGCGATCCTACATTGGATCGATTAGTGAAGAATCACGTGAACAATATATGGTGAACAGTAACCGGTGAACAGTGTTCGCGTCCAAAATCAAAGATATTCAAAGGACCCTCCAAACGTACGTAAGTATACTAATCCTTGAATGGATTTATTTTATATAGATTTTGTTTGTAAACATGTAAACGGTATAATCTATACTCGGATCTTGGCAAAAAGGTAATTGATTTATCGAATGAATTTTTTTTTTCCGCTGCATTTGGTAGATCAATTACTTACAATGGTATCAGAGCCTCGGGTATTAGATTATATTGTTTAATTGATGTTTGATAAAATGTATATTTGTTTGATAACATATTATTGCATGATTTGAAGTGTTTTTAAATCTGGAAAAATTATGTATGTTGAATGTTTTAATTAATCAATTGATTAAATAATGTGTTGATTGAATGTGTATTGGTTGGTTGGTGTCCTGGTCAAATGTTTAAGCATTCGATTTGATTTGGATCCGTGCCGTTATGTAAAAAAATTTCTAAAGGCATTACTGTGTGTGATTCACTATTTTGCGGCGTTAGTCGCAACGAAATAACACTTCGCCGCGGCGAGATGCAAAAGTGAATTTGGCCACGGTGAAATAAACCTTTGCCGTGGCGAAATGCCAGAAAAGTAGATCTAGCCGCGGCGAAATAAAACTTCGCCGTAGCGACCATGTGTATGAACTTCGCTGGGGCGAATAATTTATTCATCGTGGCAGGAAACCTACTGTTCCGTTTTTGCTTTTCGTTTTTCACACAGGAGCTAAATTACAGTTTTTGAACCTTTAAAGCCAATATTCATTCTGCACGTTTAAGAGGGGTAACTTGATAATTCAACCCACCCAATTCAAAAATTGATTGTTTTTGAATGTATGCAATGTTCTTGTTTGATAATTGCATGGTGCCCGGTACATGAGTGTTAGACCTATTGTTTATTGAGTGTGTTTGTAAATTTTATAAACAAATAGAACCTATGTGTCCTGCCTCTCTCTCTTAAATCTCCATGTATTTCTTCTCCTCATCTCACTCCCCTCGTATGTAATGCGAGGTTTCTATTTTATTGATGTAAATTAGAATAGTATTTTTATTATAAAATTACCTGTAATGATCGTGAAGAAGAAATGAAGGAGCTATGAAGAGGAATAACATGAAGACACAAGGTTTATTTCTAAACCCTAGGTTGACCAACCGATTCCTCTAGGCTCGAGGAAATCGATTTTAGTGGGCCATGTATGATAATCATATTTTACACTATGATTTTGCATTGAATTTTGATAGGATTTAGGATACTTTTCATACAATTTGGGCCATAATTGCTACCTAATTCTATTAATTTGTCTTTGTAGGCCTAAACGATGATTTTTAGCATAAATGACAGTTTTGAGCGTAAATTGTATACTTGGCTGGGAAACTAGGAATGATCTGAATTTAGAAGCTTTGGAAGGCTAAGAAGACGAGCTACAACTCTTATGTTTGAGTTTTTCCTAACTCTGACTGGCCAAGGTGAAAACGTGGCTTAAGTCATGAAAAGTACGCTGGGAACTGAAGAAAAACGTCTTGGACGTGCTCTTATTTCTGCCATAACTTGAGTTGTAGTGTACGCCCCACTTGAGGTACGTTGTTATTGTTTCCTCTTTCGCCTTAATCAGTTGTTTTTTTTTATATTTGTTTGTTGAGTGTTATGTTGAATGTTGCCCTGAAATTGGTTGAAATAGAAGAATCTTAGTGAACCAAGCTTCGCCGGGCGAAGAAGAGTCTTCGCCGCGGCGAAGATGTGTTAAAACCAAGGGTGAAACTCTCTGGACAGTTTCGCCGCGGGCGACAAAGGTTTCTTCGCCGCGGCGACAGGCCGAATAAAATGTTGAGTAGTTTTAGACATTTTCTTTCCCAAGGCTATTTGACCATTCTACCCTAATTGCAGGAAAAGTGGGGAGTGATTTGTAAGGATTTTTCATGGAGGATATGTTGATATGGGGTGTTTGTAATGAATCAAAGGTATGGATAGATTTTCCAAAGAAGAATAAGGGCAAAATGGGAATGAGTGGTGTTTATATTCATTAAAAGGAATTAGAATCAAAGAAACCCCTCTTTCTCTTCTTCTCAAACGCACCTCTTCATCTACTCCTCTCAACTTCTCTTTTCTTTTGATCAAGGATTTCCAAGGGATTTTGAAGTGATTTGGGGTATAGAAACAACCTAAGGCTTCCTAAGGTAGGATTTCTCCTTAAGTTGTGTGGTTTGTAGATTTTAGTTCATTTTGGTTTTTGAGGGTTTTCATTCTTTTAGTTAGAGTAGAGAGAATAGCCAGAAAAACCAAGTGAAAAGAAGATTTGTGAAGTCTCTCCATAACAAGTAAGTAAAACCCAACCCAAGTTGAGATTTATGAAATTTCTTGTTAGGGTTTTGATAGACTGATGTATGTATGTGATATACATGTAATATGGCATGTATGAAGGATCAATAGAGATTTCTATGCTTTGTGAATGTTATTACTTTGCAAATATGAGAAATGGGTTGTTGGATTGGCAAGGTAGTTGAGATGGATTTGAAGGGGTGTTAGGAACCCTTTTTGGAAGTGTTTTATTTGACAGTTTATATGGCTTTGGGAAGGGGTTTTTCCCATTTGGATGGTTAGGAAAAGTTTTAGATTCATGCTATGATGAGTCTTATAGTGCACATGATTTGTTTGATGAAATGCCTAATAGAGGTTTGAGTGTGAGTAATGAACCTTTTCTTGCACATTGCATGTTGGCATTTCACAAGTGCTTAGTGAGATAAATCATCCATGTGCATTGCTATATGCATGAAAAGTGACCTAAGAAGGAGTAGGAAACTTTGTGTAGAATACCCTATGAGTAGAGATCTTAGTGGGTAAAATACCCTAAGGTTAGAGAGCTTAAAAAATGTTCACAATAGATGTTTAGAAAATAGTATGGTGGGATGTTGCTTTGTGATCATCACCCGCCGTTATGGGAATCGGATCGATGCTTTGTGCATCTTCCGAATGGCCCTTAGAGATGGGTTGATGCTTAGTGATCGTCACCCAATGAGTATAAGATGGGTAATGCTTTGTGACCACTACCCGATTAGTTAAGAGATATGTATTTGATGCTTTGTGATCATCATCCAACGGCTAGTGAAGCGGGTTGATGCTTAGTGATCATCACCCTATAGTGCTAGAGACGGTATGCTTGGTGAACGTTACCCAAAATTCATGAGGAACGGGTAGTGCTAGGTGATCTCCACCTGATAGTTAGGAAGAATCGAGTTGGTGCTTTGTGATCCTCACTCGTTAGTCACTAAGAACGGGTTGGTACTGTGTGAATCCCACCCATAGCCATAGAGAGTGGATGGTGCT
This sequence comes from Pistacia vera, assembly GCF_008641045.1. Lineage (NCBI taxonomy): Eukaryota > Viridiplantae > Streptophyta > Magnoliopsida > Sapindales > Anacardiaceae > Pistacia > Pistacia vera. Next base: position 219,598 of record NW_022196646.1, read on the forward strand.
GTGTGAACGCCATCCGGCCGTACCTCCGGTAATAGAGCCATGATGTTTTTAGAAACAGAAATAGAAACAGAATTAGAAAAGGAAAGAATTAGAGTCACACACGGGGACAGACGTTAAGAGTTTTACTTACTGACATTATTTGTGCTCACCCCGTTATTTTCCTTTGTGGATGCAGGTTCTAGGTGTTGATGCGGTGGAGGGGCGTCGGCGGCGAGAGCAATAGCTACACTGTTCCCCTATTTTGTCTTTTAAAATGCACTTTTGTAAACAATACCTTTGTGTATAAAAGACATATGAATTGAATGAAAAGAAACTTTTTTGGGCCCAATTTTCCATTGTTAATTGCATGCATTGTACTAGTTTTCAGTAGGTGTTACTGTAGACCTTGGATTGTGTTGATTCTTAAACGACCAAAAATATATTTAAAGGGATACAATTCATATGTTTAACACTTTTCCAGATTCAGTTTCTTTCATGCTCAATTTGGCCCGAAGTCTTCGCCGCAGCGAAAAACTGCAGCAGATGTAAAAAAAAACGACGCGTTTTGGCTTGCTAGGGCTTCATCCTTAAGTGAGAGAGGTATATATTAGAGTGAAAAGGAAGAAAGGGGTCTTGGTTCGTCATTTGGGAGGCAGCTCATGGAGGGAGAAGATTATTGAAGATTTGGGCTTCAAATGAGAGAGATTTCTCCATCTTTTGCTTGTTTTCATTATGAATCTTGTCAGTTTGTTTTTGTTATTTTATTATTCGTTTTTGAGTATGAACTGAGCTGTTTAGCTAGGTTTTGTTGTAACCTTGATACATGATTCAAATTTATAGAATTGATTTACTTTGAGTTTTAATTTCATGATTGAGTGTTTATCTCTTTGTTTAATGACTTTTGGATGTTTGATCACCATTCAATATGTGTGTTGTTCATAATGACTGAGAAGTGATTTGTGATTTTGCCTCTTGGGATAAATACCATAGATTAGCAAACGCTAGATAGGTTTAGCGATCTATGAAATCTAGATGAATTCCATAAAGCTTAAAAGACTTTGAACTATTAATCTTCATTTTGTTGGGTGCGGAAGCTTAATAGGATAAGAAGGGAAATGTAGCATGAAATGTATGTTTACAACTTAGGGAATTTGATTTTCAATCAAAGAATTAGACTTGGGTAATAGATTCTATGATTTGGATTAATGTATCTAGGTGAAATCACACCCTAGCATTTTTTTTTAGCATTGTTTAATTAGTTAAGTTGTTGGGCTTTGCATTTTGTATTTAGTTTGTTAATCGTCCATCAATCCAATTTATTGTTGCTTCCATTAGGACTTTAACTAGAAAATCAGTACTTAGTAACACTATCTTTGTGGGAACAATACTCACTCATCACTTTATTACTTATTGCGACTAGTATACTTGCTACATTTGCATGTTGCAGTTACAACGCATCAAGTTTTTGGGGGTATTTGATAATCATATTTTACACTATGATTTTGCATTGAATTTGTAGGATTTAGGATACTTTTCATACAATTTGAGCCATAATTGCTACCTAATCTATTATTTTGTCTTTGTAGGCCTAACGATGATTTTTAGCAAAATGACAGTTTTGGCGTAAATTTGTAACTTGAGCTTGGAAACCGGAATGACCTGAATTTAGAAGCTTTGGAAATCTAAGAAGAAGACTACAACTTTTGTTTTGGTTTTTCCCTAATTCTGACTGGACAAGGTGAAAACGTGGCTTGAAGTCTTGAAACGTGGCTTGAAGTCTGAAAAGTACGCTGGAACTGAAGAAAACGTCTTTGGACGTGGTTCGGTATTCCTGCCATAACTTGAGCTGTAAACCTTTGATTGTGCTGATTATTGAACGACCAGAAAGATAATTTAAGGGCTACAATTCATATGTTTAACACGTTTCCCATTCAGATTCTTCATGCTTAATTTGGCCCGAAAGTCTTCGCCATGGTGAGGAAAAGCTTCGCCGCAGTGAAAAACTGCAGCAGATGTAAAAAAAAACGATGCTTTTTTTGGCTTGCTAGGGCTTCGTCCTTAATTGAGAGAGGTATAAATTGAGCAAAGGAAAGAAAAGGGGTCTTGGTTCTCATTTGGGAGCAGCTCATGGAGGGAGAAGATTATGATGATTTGGGCTTCAAATTAGAGAGATTTCTCCATCTTTTGCTGTTTTTCAATGATAATCTTGATTCAGTTTGTTTATGTAATTTTATTTCGTTTTTAAGTATGACTGAGTTGTTTAGCTAGGGTTTGAGGTAATCTTGATACAATGATTCAAATTATTTGAATGATTTACTTTGAGTTTTAATTTCATGATTGAGTTGTTATCTCTTGCTTAATGCTTTTGGATGCTTGATCACCATTCATGTGTGTTGTTCACAATGAGACTGAGAAGTGATTTGTGATTGTGCCTCTTGAATAAATACCGTCGATTAGCAAACGCTAGAATAGGTTTAGCGATCATGAAACTAGATAGAATCCATAAAGCTTAAAAACTTTGAACTATTAATGTTCATTTTGTTGTTGCGGAAGCTTAATAGGGAAAAGAAGGAAAGTAGCATGAGAATGTATGTTTTACAACTTAGGGAATTTGATTTTCAATCAAGATTAGAACTTGGGTAATAGATTCTATGATTTGGGTTAACTATCTAGATGAAATCAACACCCTACATTTTTTTTTTTTTTTTTGCATTTTTAATTAGTTAAGTTGTTGGTTTTGCATTGTATTTAGTTTGTTAATCGTCCATCATCCAATTTATTGTTGCTTCAATTAGGACTTTAACTAGAAAAATCGGTACTTAGTAACACTATCTTCGTGGGAACGTACTCACCATCACTTTATTACTTAGTGCGACTAGTATACTTGCTACATTGCATGTTGTAGGAAACACGCATCAATGTATCACGATGTTTTATTTTGTTTAGAATGCATGCTAAGGTTGAATGTTCAATAACATACAAAACATGACATTGTAACAAAGATAATAATCTAGTGAGACATTAAATAGATATTAAGTTACGTATGCTTTCCATCACCATGATTTAATCAAACCACTGCTCATCGGAATCTTGTTCGCCAAAGCGAAGGGTCACACTTCTACCAGTGGGAGGTTAAAATTCATTGGAGTTTTCCTTAATGGTAATGGGTCGACTTAAAATGACAGTTTTGCTTGTTCGCCAAAGCGAAGGTTGATAAACATGTCATAGGCATAGTAGAGAAGTACACTCATTGTGTGTACGTGGTGACATGTAGTGTCCACTCTACTGATATTGAGAATCACACTTGAGGACAATGGCTTTGGTCATCGTATTGTGTGATTAGCTTGTTGGCTTACTCCACATTTGAGGTTGGTAGTGGGAACTATCAACTGGTGTGGATTAAGTTTGTTGGCCTACCTCATCAACCCATATTGGCTCACGAAAGCGAAGGTTTGAAATGGGCTAGATGGGATCTCAATCCACTAGGAAAGCCAACGGGCTTTCTCGAGTTGATAATGAGGGCTATTGACTTGAGGAAAATAGTGGGAGCGTTTCTTTAATAAAAGACCATATTAAGGAATAATAAATATTATATTGACTTTACTTTTCTAAATTATAGATTCACTTAAAAATGAGCATTATGAACCTGTGACCGATAATTGAGAAAGAAAACAGGTTGGATAGATCCAATTTCTCAGACTGGTATCGTAATCTTTGAATTATACGCAAGTCCGAAAAAAAAATTTATATCCTTGATAAACCATATATGGCTGAGCCTGATCCTGATCCTGATGCCACTTAGGAAGTAAAGGATACTTACCAAAAGTTCCTTGATGATGCTGATGGCGTTCAATGCTTGATGTTAGCATCGATGACACCAATGCTGCAAAAGCAGCATGAGAATATGGACGTTGCTGCCATTATTCTACACCTCAAGGAGCTTTACCAAGGGAATGCTCGACATGAGAGGTACAAGGTGTTAAAAGCACTGTTTCGAAGTCACCTGACCGACGGAGCCCAAGTTGGCCCTCATGTGCTCAAAATGATCGAGCACATGGAAAGGCTTGAGACTTTAGGGTTTGAGTTGGATGCAAAATTACAAGTGAATTTAATTCTGCAATCCTTGTCTGACTCTTATGCACCGTTCATAATGAACTTCAATATGAACAAAATGATGAAAACCCTATCGGAGCTTTTGAACATGCTAAGGACTACAGAGCAGGACTTGAAGAAGTCCAAGCCTATTTTACTGGTAGCTGCCAGTAAGGGAAAGGGAAAGGGAAAGGGAAAGGGAAAGGCCAAGGCCAATCCCAAGCCCAAGCCTAAAGGACAAGATGCTCTCAAGCCTACAGGTGGCGTTGGGAAAGGTGGGAAGGTAGCCTACTTCTATTGTGGGCCTGGCCACTGGAGGAAGCACTGCAAGGCCTTCCTCGCAAACAAGAAGAAGTGAGATGCTTCGACTTCAGGTATGTTTATGATGGAGATTAACTTCTCTCCTTCAACATATGGGGTCATTGACACTGGATGTGATACTCACATTTGTACTGATGTGCAGAGACTAAGGCAGAGTAGATTACTCGCCAAGGGAGAAGTGGACCTACGAGTTGGAAATGGAGCACATGTGACTACATTAGCTGTAGGGACTTATTGTTTTTCTTTGCCTTTGGGCTTATTATTAGAACTCAAAGACTGTTTTTTTGTACCTGTGATTTCTACAAACATTATTTCAGTATCCGCTTTGGATAATATAGGATATCGTTTTGAAATTTCTAATGGATTGTTGTCTTTTAGTTTAAATGTTATTCTATTTGGAATTGCAAGGTTATGTGACGGATTATATGTTCTTGATTTGAACAATAAGGATATTCTCAACTTTGAAACTAAGAAAGCTAAACATAGCAAACAAAACCATATATACCTCTAGCATTGTAGATTGGGTCATGTTAATCATACCCGCATTGCAAAACCTCAAAGGGATAGAGTTTTGGACCCTTTTGACTTCCAGTCATTTGAGGTATGCGAGTCATGCCTTTTAGGCAAGATGACCAAGTCACCTTTCACAGGACGAAGTGAAAGGGCTACTAAACTATTAGGCATCGTCCATAGTGATGTATGTGGTCCACTAACAGTTGAAGCCAGAGGTGGATATTCCTACTTCATCACATTTATTGATGATTTCAGTAGATATGGTTATGTCTACCTCATGAGACATAAATCTGAAGTCTTTGATAAGTTCAAAGAATTCAGGAATGAAGTATAGAATATGTTGGGCAAAGTATTAAGGCTCTTCGGTCAAATCAAGGAGGTGAATACTTGAGTTCAAGGTTTTCTGAATACCTAAAGAAATGTGGGATAGTATCACAACTCACCCCTCCGTACACACCCTAGCACAATAGAGTGTCTGAAAGGAGGAATATGACCTTATTGGACATGGTTAGGTTCGCGATGAGTTTTAATGATCTACCTACATCATTCTGAGGTTATACCCTGGAGACTACGACTCACGTGTTGAACCATGTGCCGTCAAAGTTTGTAGATAAGACTCCATATGAACTATGGAGTGGGCGAAAGCCCAACTTGTCTTATCTAAGGATTTGGGGTTGTGAAGCTTATATCAAGAAATTGACTTCGAACAAGCTGGGCCTAAAATCTGAGAGATGCATTTTTGTGGGGTATCCTAGGGCAACCAAAGTTTACTATTTCCACCACCCAGAAGAGCGCAAAATTTTTGTCACTCGTACTGGTGTCTTCTTAGAAAAAGATTTTTTTCTTAAGAAGTACTAGTGGGAGAAAAGTAGAACTCAATGAAGTTCTAGAACCACAAGGTACATTAGACACAGGACGGAAAAATTTGCCAAAAGAAATGGTTGAACATCGTGAAGAGGTCACTCCAGAATCCGTGGATCAAAGTGAACCACCTCAAGTAGCACAGGAGCTACGTAGGTCTGGGAGAGTTCTCCATGAGCCAGAGAGATACAACTATCTTGTGACTCAACATGGTAACATACTAGTCTACCAAGACGATGAACCCAGAACCTACGAAGACGCTATACCAGACCCAAATTCCGTTTCATGGCTTGAAGCCATGAAATTTGAGATGGACTCCATGTACCAGAGCCAAGTATGGTCTCTGGTGGAGCCACTTGAAGGGGTAAAACCCATAGGGTGCAGATGGGTCTTCAGGATGGCAAGGTGCACACTTATAAGGCACGACTGGTTGCCAAAAGTTTCAAACAAATTCACAAATAGAAACCTTGAAGAGGATGTGTATATGACACAACTCGATGGTTTCGTTCTTGATGGGCAAGCTGAGAAGGTATGCAAGTTACAGAGATCCATTTATGGACTCAAGCAAGCTTCAAGGGGCTGGAACATTCATTTTGATGAAGCTGTAAAAGAATTCAGTTTGATCAAGAACGAAGATGAGTCCTGTGTTTACAAGAAAGTGAGTGGGAGCGCAGTGGCATTGCTAGTATTGTATGTCAATGACATACTTTTGATCGAGAATTATATATCGAACTTATAGTCGGTAAAGACTTGGTTATCCAAGTGCTTCTCCATGAAAGACTTAGGAGAAGTAACCTATATCCTCAGAATAAAGATTTACCAAGATAGATCACGTACGTTGCTTGGCCTAATTCAAAGTACATACATTGACAAGGTACTGAAGAGATTCAGTATGGAAGGATCCATGAAGGGATTTCTTCCGATGTCACATGGTGTCTATCTCTCTAAGGATATGTGTCCTAAAACACACGATGAGAGAGATAGAATGAAGAGGATCCGATATGCGTTAGCAATTGGATCCATCATGTATGTCATGCTATGTACTTGGATTGATGTCTCATGTGCGTTAAGCACTTGTAGTAGATATCAATCAGATCCAAGTGAGTGTCACTGATAGCTGTCAAGAACATCCTTAAGTACCTGAAGAGGACTAAGGACATGTTCTTGGTTTATGGAGGGGAAAATGAGCTCACTGTAAGAGGATACAATGATGTTAGTTTCCAAACGGATAAAGATGATTATCGATCGCAATCAGGGTTTGTATTTGTCTCAATGGGGGTGTAGTGAGCTGGAGAGCTCCAAGCAAAGCACTTAGTGGACTCTACAATGGAGGCTGAGTATATTGCATTATCCGATGAGGCCAAGGCGGCGATCTGGATTAAGAAGTTCGTCATCGAACTTGGCATGGTTTCCATGAAGCACTGTAGGTCTAAGGCTCATGTACCGGGCACCATGCAATATACAAACAAGTATAAAGCATACATTTCAAAAACAATCAATTTTTGAAATTTGTGGGTTAATTATCAATTACCCCCTGACAATTTGTAGATCTGCATTTGGTCTAAAAGTTTTGAAACTTTACATTCTGGTCCCCTTTGCACTCGGAAGTGAGCTTGCTACGGCGATAAGTTAGATCACCGCGGCGTGCATTGGTTATGCTGACGTCCACGCTCTACGTACGTTCACTGCGACAATTTGGTACAACGCATGTCCTAAGGACGATCGCTGCGGCGAGCGCTGTTTTTGTACAGCGCTCGTCCAGAAGACGATCACTGCGACGAGCGCTGGTTTCATCACCAACATGAACGTGAACAACACTTGCTGTGGCGATGGGTTATATTGCCACGGTGAGTGTAGACAGATCTATAGCTCCGGATCTATTCATACAGTAACCATATACACTCTAAACGAATTTTGCAATCAATTAAACACATTGATCTCAACAAAAATCCATCAACCAATATTCCAAACCTGCAGATCATCAACAAATTAAAATTAATCGATTAATAAATTTCTTAAAACATGATTTTAAGGCAGATTTTATAAGGCAACATAATATCATCAAATACATGTTATCAACCATCCACATTAAAACGGTAAAATTTGGTACCTTAGGCTCTAATACCACTGTTAGGAAACGGTCCATATACGCAACAGAAAACAAAATCATAATAACAAGGATCGTTCCCATTGAGCCAAGATTAAAGGTACAATTTTATAGTTTATGTTAAAATAGAAATCTGCAGAAATTAATCATGAGTTTAGAAATACATATGCACGTTTTGAGGCTCCTCCAAATTTGTCAATGAACATTTTGCTATCGAACCAAATGTAGGATCGAACCCACGTAGTCCGCACGAAGACAATCACAAATAACTAAGGAAGGATTTGGTAGATCCTCTTTAGCTTTAAGATCAAGAAGAAAAATCAATGAAATTGATTTTAGGCAAAAATTGAATCTACCGTGGGAGAGAGAGTTTGGGGCTGTGTGTTTTTCCTTTACAAAGGAAAATGAACTAATGAATTAACACACATTTTACAAATAAAATTTTTCTTTTATAGTAATTTTAATGCCCTATTCCCATATGGAATAAGCTTAGGCTCCAACCCAAACACCCCATGTTACCAAACACTCCCAATTAGATATTTTATTTTTATTTCATCATTATTTCAATTAAAATCAATTAATATATATTTAATATATATATATATATATATATTAACATTTAACAATAATGATGATTTAATTAAATATATGCGAACACATATTTAAACGTAATTTCACTTATTTAATTTTTCTAATAAATTAAATAAAGGCTACCACCTCAGCAAATTTAATTGCATTGTGAAATTACCAAAATACCCTTTCGCCTAAAAGGACGAAAACGCCCTTCTTTCTTCCTAAGTCTTAAATTATCTTCTATGTGTGTGACCCATAGGCTCCTCATCATACCGGCAGTGTATAGTATCATGATTAACACCAATTAATCATCTCACTAATACACATACCAAGATTGGCCCTTAGCAAGGCATCATGGCCACCCGATAGATTCGGATTCAGCAAAATAGCTACCTGTCAACGATATGGTTACCATACAATTCGTTCCTTTCATCATATGTTATCTCGACGAGACGAAGGCATAGAAATAGTGTTTACCTTCGGTTACTCTCGATATTATGTATTCAGTTTCTGGACCAATGACCTGTATTATAATCCGGATAGAGCAACAACTCAATCCCACTGTGGCCATAGTTTTAGTGTCATTGCCATATGATGAATTACGCCGTGAGATAACTTCTCCCATACTCGGGAGCGATGAATCCTTTGTCAATCCACCATAGTCTTGATACACTTCTTGATGCAGCCAATCACCACCGTATTGACAGCTCTAAATAGAACTGCATTAAGCTAGTGTCAAACTGCAACAATCAGTGTACAAGGCGCTCCGGTGATCTCAAGTCTAAGATCACATGCACCACCATTCGTTAGAGGATTTGTTCCATAGACACTGGGGTTACCATCCATATGGAATCCTCTGGTGGGTCGGTCTAATGAACTTGTTGCAGTGTATTCGCCTACAACAAGCACCCATGTGTTACACCAGGTTGTCACCAAACAACCTTGACAAGTGAGATCAGTCACTGCCTTTCGATAGGGTCGTTCAACACTATGATAGCCTTACTGTATTATATGTGCCCTTACTTCAGAATAATACTGGGGCTACGGACGTTTCTAGAATGGCCACCATATGTGCTTATAGGGTTCTTACTATCAAGATTTGAAACAATTGATACCCTCGTCACGGCTCTACCATTCTAAAGACATATATCAATACATATTGCAATAACAATGATTTATGCGATATCGAATAAAATGCCTTTTATTGATTAATGAACATTATTACAAAGAGTCAATTCCACAATAATTGATTGGCTCTAGGGCACCTACTCTAACACATTTTTATATGTAATGGAGTTGCAGTTAGTTAGAAGAGTTCCAAACAGACAACCACAGCAGACTCCACTATAGAAGCTAAATACATTGTTGCTTTAAAAGCAGCAAAGTAGGTGGTTTGGATGCAAAAGTTCGTAATTGAACTTGGTGTGGTTCCGAACATGGCTTACCCGATAAGCATGTTCTGTGACAATACTGGAGCTATTGCATAGGCAAAGGAACCAATGGCACACCAAAAATCCAAACACATTCAGCGCAAGTATCACATTTTGAGAGAATTCGTTGGAGTCGGAGAGATTGTAATTCTGAAGACACCTTTAGTAGAAAATGTAGCTAATCCACTGACTAAGGCGATGACACTGAAGCAATTGGACCGTCATCTTGAGAAGATGGGTATGAGATACAACATCGACTGGCTTTAGTGCAAGTGGGAGTTTGTTAATGTATGCCCTAGAAACTAATGCGTTGAAATTACAACATGCAATGTGTAGCAAGTGCACTAGTCACAAAAAGTAATAAAGTGATAAGTAGATTAAGCATTGATTTTCCTAGTTGTTTATCAAGTTGGAGAAACCGAAAGATGTTTGGATTTGCGGGAGAAAATCAAGCTAAAGTTGAAACAAAATCCACTATGTAAATTAAAAGCTAATTAATGACAGCAAAATTAATTCAAGAGAAATGTCAATTAAAACAAAGCGATTAGGGTTTTGTCTTCACTAGGATTTTATGAATTAATCTACGATTCCTATTACTTCTACATTCACATGCACGGATTATAAATCGGACACCCTAACATGTAAAACATACCTTCTCAGGCTATGTTTTCCTACTTATCCCTATTAAGCTTCCGCACCCAACAAATTGAAGGTTAATGGTTCCAAGTCCGTTAAGCTAAATGGAATCCTAAATTGATTTCATTGATTCTCAAACCTATCTCAAGCATTTAATAAAACAATGGCAATTGCCCTAAGAAGCTAATACATGATTCATTTCTCAGTCTCATCATGCTCAACAAGTAATTTCAATAAAAACAAGAGTAATCACACAATCCATTCAATAGAATGTAAAAGCAACATCAATTTATTGATTAGACATTAAAATCCCAATTATATCAAAACCCTAACCCAAAAGTGAGTTGGTTCATACTAAAATTAAAGCTAATCAAAATAAAAGCTATAAGAAAAGAATTCAATATGATGGAAAAATGAAAAGAGAGTGAATCTTCCCTATTTGATGAAACCAAAATGTCCAATCTTCAAATTCTCTCTTCTTTTCTCCAAAACAAAGTCGAACCCCTTATAAAATAACTAAGTCCCACTTATATATTCGATCCCAAAACCCTAAGACTCTCACACAAAAATTAAAACGCAAAGTTTTAATAACTGAAATTTGCAGACTTCGTTGCGGCGAATAATAAACTTTGCTGCGGCATGGAGTTGGCTTCTAATTCACTATTTGACCCGAGAGTTTATTGCCGCGGCGAAGAAAGAAATTCGCCGTGGTGAACTTTTCTGAACTATTCTAAAATTATGAAACTGCCCTCCGCTTGCTTCCTTCCTTGAATCTTCAATCTTTAGTGATCTCCTATAGGAACAAGCTTCATAATGCTTCGAATCCGCATCAGAACTTCCCCGAATCCTGAGATTTGCTTGCTTCTAGGTCCAGAAACTCAATTCTGCTCAGTATTTGTTCTAACTGCACGTTTTGTCTGAAACATAAAATATATGAAATTAAGTTGCAATTCAGGCACAAACGAAAGAAGAAGTATCCAAAATCCGGCCAAAAAGTCTAGATAAAGCAGTATAATCCTAGGATTATCAAATACCCCCAAACTTAAGACATGTTCGTCCTCGAGCATCAGGTACAAAATTCGACTAAAGAAGAACAACTAACAAATAGAAAAAGACAACAAAATTGAAAATGAAATTAGAGAATTTAGAATAAAAATCAAACACAAAGAAATGCCTAGAATTTATACAAGTCTCAAAAATTGTTGAAACATTATTACTGGAAAATGCTTAACACTCCAAGAAGTTATAAGTTGATTGACTATCTTTCTCTATCGGCCTCCTGAGTAGGTAATCCCCACTTCATTCCACCTTCCGACTTCCTGGATTATTTTATGCAGAAATGCAAAGTTTATCAAATGGTGGTAGAATCCATAAGCCTAAGTATTGAACTACTCTCCACTAATGCGAACTAGACATTAGTAAGGATCAAAAGGTCTTTATAAGCTTGTAACGTTAGGCTCGGCTAGTGGACTCCAAAGAAAAGGATAAGATAAACAAAGTAAGAGAACTCGGTTTTCTTCATGCAAACACTAAGAGCTACATCAATCTCCACTTTCTTTCTCCACCACCAATCAAAGTGTCAACCATTTTATAACCCTCAAACATGTGGAATTCTTATTTTTGATTCTGAATTGAAACTCTCAATTTTCTATTTCTTTTTATCTTTATTTCATTTTTTTTTTTTAAACAACATCAATTTATTAAGGTCAATTACCCCTTCTTCTTGCCCTTTCTGCGTCCCCCAAACTTATTATTTTGGTTCGTCAAAATCTCACACAACTCTCCAAGCTCTTTTGTGTCTGCATTAGGTTCAGAATTCTCTTAAAGGTTGTGAAACGTGTTTAAAGGTTTTGGCATTTTTGGTTGCACAAGAAGAATAGGACAGTGATAATCTCATAAGGCTCAAATGGGTGACAAGGGAAAAATTTATTCATGGTCGACTGGAAAGGCACAAATGTTCTGAAAAATTTGCCTAAATCATTTCCTCAATAATGTCTATTCCTAGAATTTCACTTCAAGCACTTCTCAACTAGGTTCTAGAGTCCACCAACATTATCAAGACTTCACCTAACCACATAAAATGTTTCTAAGCATGCCGAAATAGTGAAAATGGTGGTTGAACCACTCAACAAACCTCTAGAAAAGAAAAATTAATCAACCAACCTAAATTTGAAGCAATGCTTAACATTTTCCATAAATAAAATCTCGATAATCCTATTCTCATCATAGACTTATGCAATTCATCATTGGCAACAACAATACAAAACATTAAAAAAATAAAAAATAAAAAAAACCCAAAACAAAATTTCAAATTTTCCTACCCCCAATGTCGTATACTCTCCATTATGATGTTCCCCACATCCATTTTCTTTCTAGTGGCAATGGCATAAAGTAAAACTGCTTGCTCAAAAACCACTGTACTGTAATGCGTTTCTAGAACCATCCTCGCATAGACAAAGTATTGTCACAATCTAGCCATGGGAATCAAATTAGTTCCTTTTATGATTCTTCTCCATTTCTTTGAAATTTCCCAAGATGTACCCGGCTTTGCAATAACCTTAAGAATCTACTCCTCGTTAATCTCCTTCTTCTTGAATTCTACATACTCATCACGATCAATTGGATCAATCTGGTAAAATTCATTGATTATCTTCGCACTAATCGACACCAGAATACCCCTCACATATACATGCCCGGGCTCACACTCAGGGAAGTCCGCATAAAACTCTCTTAGGATTGGCTCTATGGCTAAGTGCTCCGGTTCACGCAGAAAGATATCCCAACCTCTCCCTTGGATCCAATCTTCTCTGTGGACTGTGGTCAGTCCTCTCTCGGCAATAAAACCTTTGTCTTTTCTCTTAATTGCTCCTTTGCAACGCTGCCTAGCCTTCTCATTCACAAACCTATTATCGACTTGTTTTCCTTTACCCTTAGCAATCGTTTTGACCAACATTTTGGCTTTCAATTATGCTCACTCAAATCTATCATAAAATTGAGCAATTCAACTCCCAAAATTCAACACTAAAGCACACTTTCTACAAACCACAATCACTCCTCAATTCACACAAAGGTTTCAAAAATTACACTTACACCCCAAAATCACCACTCTTCCAAACTCAATCAAACCATTTCAAAATCAAAAACCCAACTTCCTCAACACAAAACAAATCAATCTCAACACTTCTGAAATCAAAATCCACAACTCAAGAGATTCAATCAATTTCTCAAACTTAAAACACTAAAAATCGCAATTGATCAAATGTAAGGCTAGAGAACTTGAAATCTTACCTCACCCACGATGAATTCACCACCAATTTCACCAATTTCTGCCCAACTTGCAAGATCCCTAAGTTTTGAAAAACCTAGGGTTTACAAACTTTTCTTCAATACTTTGCAAAATCCTTGAAAAAGTGTGGTGATTTAGTGTTTATGAGGGTTAAAGAGTGAAGTAATGGGAAGAAAATTCACTGGAAACTCTCTGGATTGAAGGTGGAAGTGTTTGGTTCTTGGAGGTCTTGGAAGTTTTCGCGAAAAATGAAGAGTCATCGTGAGTTTATATAGAAAGCAAACTTTGCCACAATGAAGTTCTTGATTCATTTGTGCGATACACTCGATGCCGCGGCAAAGAAAATTTCTCGCCGTGGTGAAATTTGGAATTCCATTAAGTCAATTTTGGGCAGTGTGTACAATGCCGCAGTGAAAAATAAACTTTACCGCGGCGAAATCTGGAGAATTCCAATTTTTGCCACATCTTGATCATTCACTTGAAACACCAAAAACAAACGAAATTAAACTATTTCCTAAGTCATAAAACATATAAACGAATTTAAAACAACTAAAAAAAAAATGATAACACTTGGGTTGCCACCGAAGAAGCACTTGTTTATAGTCGAAAGCTAGACTTTCTCAAGTCCTCATTCCGAAATGTCGAGTTTGACGGGTAATGACTTGCAACTCAACGCCCCATCAAGGTATGGCTTCAATCGCTGTCCATTGACCTTAAATGTCCCATTTTCTTCATGTGAAATCTCTACAACCCCGTATGGGTAGACCTCTGTAACTATGAAGGGTCCAGACTATCTAGACTTAAGTTTTCCAGGAAAGAGCCTAAGTCTAGAATTGTACAGCAAAACTTTCTAACCAACTTCAAAGTTTTTCTTTGTGATATGCTTGTCATGCCACATCTTGTTCTTTTCTTTGTAAATACAAGCATTCTCATAAGCTTCATGATGAAACTCGTCAAGTTCATTCAATTTCAGCATCCTTTCCTCCCCAACAGCTTGTAAATCCATGTTTAGCTACTTGACTGCCCAGTATGCCTTATGCTCAAGTTCCACCGGCAAGTGACATGCCTTCCCGTATACCAATAAGAACGGAGACTGGTGTGCTGTCTTAGGCAACCAAGATTAAAAACATTCCTAACCTAACTACTGAACTGTAAATACAGTAAGTAAGGGTCGATCCCACGAAGAGTGTCTAGCCGAATTTTCGATGATGTGAACAAGGTTGGGGGGTTTTGAGTAAAACAGAAAAACAGTCTTAGCAAAAATAACAAAAACAATTCAATTCGAAATCAATTAATATAACAAAACTTGGTCTCAGTCACCATCCACCATCGGAATCTTACAACTGATCATTGATGCAAAATTAAATCAATTCATACCTGAATATTCACCGTTGGAACTATTTTCCTATCTCTTGTTAATTGTAATTAATTAAGAAACAAGTGATCTTAATTAATTTTGCCACTAAACAACCCTAGACAAGCGCTCAAGATTTAATCTAGCGACAGCCTTAAGAATTAGAGAAATTGATGAAGCTAAACAACACAAACTCAAGCGATTGTATTTAATTTAGTTGACTGTTCTTCTTAAGATTATTAATTCCTGACGTAGCAAATTATTAACCCTAATTGCTTCACAAGTTAGAGGGATCAAACAATTACGGATTTGATATCTAACTTAGCAGTAGATTGCAACAATTAATAAACTAGTAGACCTCCCTAGTAATTAAACGAAACAATCATAAAATTAGGCACAAAAAAACATCCAATACTCAAACACGAAAATTGAACACTAAGAAAAATATATTAGATCTCATAGTTTATTGATTCCGAGGTCTCCGTTTCCTTCAACCAAGTTACAAAAGTTCTAGCCGCTCATGGCCATAATCAAAACTCAAAAGAGAAAGAAAAATTCCCAAGCAGAGAAGAGAGGGAGTGGTCCCCGTCAAAAACCCTAATCTGATCCCTTTAACAAAAATCCAGTTCAAGTATTTGAATCGCACTAAATCTCCTAAAAGAAATATTATAATATCCTAAAATAACATTAATCCTAATTTGATTCTAATTAATTGAAAATAAGATAAAGTCCTAAAATAAAATAGGAAAGTGGTGATTCTGAGCTGTAACTTGCATGCTACATGTCCTCAAATCTTCCAATAATAAACTGCCCAATTGATTTGTATGACAAGGCAGAATGCTCCAGGACGTCCAGTGCAGATGTATCAACTTCAAGCTCGATTACAACCTTCATTCAGTGAGTATCTCTCCAAACTCAAAACATGAAAGTTGTAGATATATTTCTTAGCGTTCTACAGAATTTTGAATCATCTCAGTCGGATCTCGGATGAGAGAGTTATGCCCAGATTACAAAACAATGTTGAAACTGTCCGAATTCACTTAATTAGTTTCGTTTTGCAATTAATGCCTCCATTTGCATCCTAAATCAAAATAGAATAATAATGAGTACATTTAGGCAACAAATACGTATAAAAGACTAAACATTAAGGGGGGTAAATATGACATTTTGCATTCCCATCAGAGACATACCAATTGGAGTCTTGAATGCAGTGCGGTATGCCCATAATGCATCATCTAACTTTCGTGACCAATCTTTCCTGGACGCATTAACTGTCTTCTCTAAAATTCTTTTCAGCTCTCTATTTGATAGTTCCACTTGCCCACTGGTATGAGGATGGTATGGTGTGGCCACTCTATGTTTCACTCCATATTTTCCCAGGAGAGCATCAAATTGCCTATTGCAAAAATGAGATCCCCCATCATTGATGATTGCCTGTGGTACTCCAAATCTTGAGAAAATGTTCTTCCTCACAACGTTAACCACCACTTTGGCGTCATTGGATGGTAATGCAACTGCTTCCACCCATTTCGACACATAGTCCACCGCCACCAAGATGTACTTATTCTCATACGAATTTGGGAAAGGGCCCATGAAGTCAATCCCCCACACATCAAAAAGTTCAACAACCAGAATGTTATTCAATGGCATCTCATCTCTCCTTGAAATATTTCTACTCCGTTGACATTGATCACATTTGTAAACTACCCGGAAAGCATCCTTGAAGAGAGTTGGCCAATAAAATCCAGATTGAAGGACCTTGGCTGCTGTCCTAGTCCCTCCAAAATGACCACCCACTTCCTTCTCATGGCAATGCCTTAAAATACTCTCCATCTCCTCTTCCGGGACACACCTACGTATCATCTAATTTGCATAGTGTTTATACAGAAATGGTTCTTCCCAGAAATAAAACTTCAAGTCAGAGAAAAATTTCCTCTTCTACTGGAAGGTCATGCCATTTGGGAGCACTCTCGATGATAAATAATTTGTAATATCTGCATACCAAGGTGCTTCTTCAACTCTCATCGGTTTCTCATCCGAAAATGTCTCCTTGATTTGAGTTTCCTCTTCACTTCCCTAGTTTGGTCGTTCAATCCTTGATAGATGATCTGCCACCACATTTTCTGACCCTTTTTTGTCTCAGATCTCCAATTCAAACTCTTGCAGTAGTAGGATCCATCTTATTAGCCTTGGTTTTGCTTCTTGCTTTGCCAACAGATGCTTGAGCGCTTAATGATCTGTGTAGACTATCACCTTAGCACCTAGCAAATAAGAGCGAAATTTGTCAAATGCAAAAATAACGGCTAACAGCTCTTTTTCAATAGTGGTGTAATTCAATTGTGCATCTGTTAATGTCTTGCTAGCATACTGAATCACATGTAAAACTTTGTTCTTTCTTTGTCCTAAGACTACTCCTAATGCAAAACCACTAGCATCACACATCAATTCAAAGGGTAGTTCCCAATTAGGAACCACAATAATGGGTGCAGATACTAATAAATTCTTAAGAATTTGGAAGACATGCATGCATTCATCACCAAAATCAAAAGAAGCATCCTTAATTAGTAAATTGCAAAGAGGTTTAGAAATTTTTGAGAAATCCTTTATAAACGGTCTATAGAACCCCGCATGCCCCAGGAAACTCCGAACTGCCTTAACGTTTGTAGGTAGTGGCAGCTTCTCAATCACTTCCGTTTTGGCTCGATCCATTTAAATGCCATCCTTTGAAATTTGGTGACTGAGTACTATTCCTTCTTGAACCATGAACTGACATTTCTCCCAGTTGAGCACCAAATTTGTATCTTGACATCGCTGCAAAACAAATGAAAGGTTAGACAAGCAATTATCAAAAGAAGAACCAAAAACAGAGAAGTCATCCATGAAGACTTCTATGAACCGCTCCACCATGTCACCAAAAATTGACATCATGCATTGCTGGAATGTGGCTGGTGTTAGGAAATGATCATACATGGTAGCAAAAAACAAAAATTATTTACATCATAGATCGGTCCTTAGAACCAAGATCAAGGCACAAATTTACAGTTTATACATCATATTAGAATCTGCAGAAAAATCAGTTTAGAGTTTAAGAAATCATATGCACGTTTGGAGGCTCCTCCAACCTGTCTCTGAACGGATTTCGCTACCGACCCAAGAGTAGGATCGAACCAACGAAGTCCACATGAAGATAACCCCTAGGAACTAAAGAGGGATTTGCTAGACCTTCTTTAGCCTTAAGAACCAAGAAGAAATCAAAAGATATTTGATTCAAGCAAAAGAGGCAAACTGGCATGGGAGAGAAGGGGCTGGAATTTTTAGTCTAAATGATTGAATGAAAAACTTATTTTAATTCACAAAGCGTTGCACTTATATGGTGCACACTTTGCCTTATTCCATCATCGAATGGGCTTGGGCACCAACCCAAACACCCCTTGTATCCAAACAGCCCCATTTTAATTTTAATTATCATTATCTCAATTCAATTCAATTAATATATATAATATATTAACATTTAACAATAATGATAATTTATTTAAATATATGCGAACACATATTTAAACGTAATCTCACTTAGATAATTTTAATATCATATTAAATAAAGGCTACGACCTTAGCAAATTAAATTGCACTAAGAGATTACCAAAATACCATTTTGCCTAAAAAGACGAACACACCCTTCTTTTAAACTGGTTCTTAAATTATCTTCTATGTGTGTGACCTGGAGGCTCCTTATCATACCGGTAGTGTGTAGTATCGCGATTAACACCAATTAATCATCTCACTACACACAGACCAAGATTGGCCCCTAGCAAGGCATCATGGCCACCCGATAGATTCGGATTCAGCAAAGCAACTACCTGTCAACGATATGGTTACCGTACAATCGACGAGACCGAGGCATAGAAATTGTGTCAACCTCAGTTGCTCTCGATATGTATGTATTCAATTACTAGTCCAATGACCGAAATTATAAACTGGATAGAGCAACAACTCAATCCCACTGTGGCCACAGTTTTAAAGCCATTGCCATTTACTGAATTACGCCGTAAGATAACTTCCCCCCGTACCTGGGAGTGATGAATCCTCTGTCGATCCACCATAGTCTTTATACACTCCTTGATGCAACCAATCACTACCGTATTGACAACTCTAAATAGAACTACATTGGGCTAGTGTCAAACTGCACCAATTGGTGGACAAGGCGCTCTGGTGATCTCAAGTCTAAAGATCACATGCACCACCATTCGTTAGAGGATTTGTTCCATAGACACTGGGGTTACCATCCATATAGAATCCTCTGGTAGGTCAATCCAGTGAACTTGCCTACAGCAAACACCCATGTGTTGCATCATGTTGTCACCAAACAACCTTGACAAGTGAAATCAGTCACTGCCTTTCGACAGGGTCGTTCAACACTATGATAGCCTTACCGTATTATCTATGCCCTGACTTTAGAATAATATTAGGGCTACAGAAGTTTCTAGAATGGCCACCATATGTGCTTATAGGGTTCTCACTATCAAGATTTGAAACACTTGATACCTTCGTCATGGTTCTACCATTCTAAGGACATATATCAATACATACAATGATGATTTACGCGATATAGAATAAAATATTTTTTTTATTGATCAATGAACATTATTACAAAGAGTCAATTCTACAATAATTGATTGGCTCTAGGGCACCCATTCTAACAACCTCCCACTTGCACTATAGCCAATCATTCATGTACTCAACACTGAATGACCTAAGCGCCCATCATGCTTCTACTACAATAGAAACTTCAATAGAAACTTCAATAGTGGGTTAGTAGGTATTCTGCAAATTTGCACATTCCCTTTCTGATCGATCTCTTAGATCAGATTGAATCAACTAAGTATGTGTTTGGATTACTAGTGAGACTGTGATTCCTCAGCCACAACAATGACTCCATTGTTATCGCAGTAGAACTATACTAGATCAGTAATGCTTAGAACCACATCAAGTTCAGTAATGAACTTCTTGGTCCAAACCGCTTACACAGCTACATTAAACAATGCGATTTACTTAGCATCAATTGTAGAATTCCCTGTAGTACACCGAGTTGAGCTCTTACAGCTCACTGCATCTATATTGAGACAAAATATTCAATCCTTGATTGTGATCAATAATCATCTTTGTCCGTTTGAAAACTAGCATCACTGTATCCTCTTACAGTGAGCTCATCTTCCCCTCCATAAACCAAGAACATATCCTTAGTCCTCTTGAGGTACTTAAAAATGTTCTTGACAGCCATCCAGTGACGCTCACCTGGATCTGATTGATATCTACTGCAAGTGCAAAGCACATGAGACATCAATCCGAGTACATAGCATGGCATACATGATGGATCCAATTGCTGACACATATGGGATCCTCTTCATCCTATCTCTCTCATCTTGTGTTCTAGGACACATTTCCTTAGAGAGATAAACATCATGTGACATCAAAAGAAATCCTTTCTTGAATTCTTCCATACTGAATCTTTTCAATACTTTGTTAATATATGCACTCTAAGTTAGGCCAAGCAACCTACACGATCTATCATAGTAGATCTTTATTCCAAGGATGTAGGCTGCTTCCCCTAAGTCCTTCATAGAGAAGCACTTGGATAACCGAGTCTTTACCGACTGCAAGTTTGGTATATCATTCCAGATCAGAAGTATGTCATCGACATACAACACTAGGAATGCCACTACGCTCCCACTCACTTTCTTGTAAACATAGGGCTCATCTTCATTCTTGATAAAACTGAATTCTTTTATGGCCTCATCAAAACGAATGTTCCAGCTCCTAGAAGCTTGCTTGAGTCCATATATGGATCTCTGCAACTTGCATACCTTATCAGCTTGCCCATCAAGAATGAAACCATCAGGTTGTGTCATATACACATCCTCTTCAAGGTTTTCGTTCAGGAAAGCTGTTTTGACATCCATTTGCTAAATCTCATAGTCATGATATGCATTAATCGCAAGCATAATCCGGATGGATTTAATCATGGCAACCGGCAAAAAGGTTTCTTCATAGTCAATACCATGAATTTGTTTGAAACCTTTGGCAACCAATCGTGCTTTATAAGTATGCACCTTGCCATCCATGTCAGTCTTCTTCTTGAGGACCCATTTACACCCTATGGGTTTTACCCCTTCAGGTGGTTCCACCAGAGACCATACTTGGTTCTGGTACATGGAGTCCATCTCAGATTTCATGGCTTCAAGCCATTTAACGGAATCTAGATCCGATATAGCGTCTTTGTAGGTTCTAGGTTCATCATCTTGGTAGACTAGTACATTACCATGTTGAGTCATGAGATAACCGTATCTCTCGGGCTCATGGCGTACTCTTCCAGATCTACGTAGCTCCTGTGCTACCTGAGGTGGTTCACTTTGATCCACGAGTTGTGGAGTAACCTCCTCTTGATGTTCAACCACTTCCTATGGCACATCATCCCATCCTTCGTCTAGTATTATTTGTGATTCTAGAACTTTATCGAGTTCTACTTTTCTCCCATTAGTACTTCTTAGAAAAAATCATTTTCTAGGAAGACACCAGAACAAACAACAAAGATTTTGCGCTCTTCTAGGTGGTAGAAATAGTATCTTTTGGTCTCCTCAGGATACCCCACAAATATACAGGATTTCGGGCCCAACTTTTCGTAGTCAATTTCTAGACATAAGCTTTTTAAACCCAAATCCTTAGATAAGACAAGTTGGGCTTTCACCCACTCCATTGATTATATGGAGTCTTATCTACAGACCTTGACGGCATACGGTTTGGTACGTGAGTCATGGTCTTTAGGGCAGAACCCTAGAATTATGTGGGAAAATCATAGAAACTCATCAAGGATCTAACCATATCAAGTTAGGTCCTAATCTCCTCTTTTAGATACACCATTATTCTGGGGTGTACATGGAGATGCAAGGTTTTAATATTATCCCACATTCCTTTAGGTTCAGCTCAACTTACCACAGTTGGCATAGTTGTTATTTTTAAGATTATCCTTATTGTCTATCTTAAGAACATATTATTATGAAATAGTTCCATAACGAATATTATTTACGTTTAAGGACAATAATCCATCAGTAAAGTACTACTCTTATTTGTCCTAAGTGGACACAGAAATATAATTTCTAGAAACTGAAGAAAAATCATAAGAATCCACGAGTTCTAAGAAACAAGCCCATCGACAGAATCAGATGATAAGATCCTACAGCAAATGTAGCATGACTTGCTTCATTTTCAATTGGTAGGTCCACCTCTCCCTGGGCTAGCAATCTACCCTGTCGTAGTCCCTACACATCAATCAAATGTGAGAACCACATCTTGTGTTAATAACCCAAGATGTTAACGGGATAAGTTGATCTCAAAAACGTACCTGACGAAGAAGTAACATTCTTCTTCCCTCTTACTAGGAAGGCCTTGCAATGTTTCCTCCAGTGGTTGGGATTCCCACAGTGAGGACAAACGCCTTGCCTTTCCGCAATAGTTCTTTCCAATAACTTCTGAGCCCTTGCCTTCTCACTTGAGCTGGCTTCAACCAACGTCAACGTTTCTGACATTTTTCATGCCTAACTCAATAGCCTTCAACATATCAAGAAGCTCGGAAAGGGTGTTCTTCTTATCATCCTCAATGAAGTCATAGACAAATTGAGAATAAGAACCTGGCAAAGACTGTAATATGAGGTCTATCGTTAAACCCTTATTAAGTCCACATCCCAAAATCTCAAGCCTGTTCATATTCTTGGTCAATTTGAGTATATGATAGCCAATTTTGGTACCCTTTTCCATCTTGCATCTGAATAGAGACCGAGACACTGTATGCTTCTCATTCCTTTGAAGAAAATGAAGAATAGAAGCTAAGTCCATTTTCTGGCATTGTTGTCGCAGTAATGGTGTCATCGATGCAAGCACAATGTATCTTGTCATTTCTGCTTTCACATCATGTGTATGCTTCACATATACATACCCAGTCTCATGGATAGAATTATCAGCAGGCTCTAGTAACAAAGCCTACTCAATGGTGTATAATCTATCGCTTGACTGAAGTATATCGCTTATACTTCTATACCAGTCAACGAAGTTCCCACCATTCCATTTCTCTTCCAAATCGATGATTTGTCGTAGTGATGTTGGGATCATTTTGCTCAATTTTAAGTGAATCTACAAGTGCAGAATAAATAACCGTTATTACAATGTTTATTATTATTTATTTAATAAAGCCTTTTAGTAAACAATCGCTCCCACTACTTTCCTCAAGTCAATAGCCCTCCCTATTAACTCGGGAAAGCCCGTTGGCTTTCCTAGTGGACCGAGTTCCCATCTAACCCATTTCAAACCTTCGCTTTGGCGAACAAGCCAAAATGAGTTGATTAGGTAGGCTAACAAACTTAATCCACACTAGTTGATAGTTCATACTATCAACCTCAAATGTGACAAAGCCAACAAGCCAATCACACAATCCAATGGCCTAAACCACTGTCCTCAAGTGTGATTCTCAGTATCAATAGAGTGGACACTACATGCCACCACGTACACACAATATGTGTACTTCTCTACTTTGCCTATGACGCATTTATCAACCTTCGCTTTGGTGAACAAGCAAAACCGTCATTTTAAGTCGACCCATCATCATTAAGGAAAACTCCAATGAATTTTAACCTCCCACTAGTAGAAGTGTACCCTTCGCTTTGGCAAACAAGGTTCCAACGAATAGTGGTTTGATTAAAACCATAGTTAATATACTTTAATTGAGGGTTTATTATTTAATGTCTCACTAGATTATTATCTTTATTATAATGACATTGTTTGGCATGTTATTGAACATTCAACCTTAGCATGCATTCTAAACAGAATATTAAAAAGTGCCGGTACATGGCCCAACTAAAACCGATTTCCTCGAGCCTAGAGGAATCAGTAGGTCACTTGGGGGTCCTGTTATAAAATCTTGAGTCTTCTAGTACGATTGTCTCTTCCTTGATCCGTCTTCAAGTACATTACAAAAACATCATTCTAAATTTACAGTGAGAATAATTATACAAAATTCTTTACATCAATAAATTTAGAAATCTCGATTTACATTCAAGGGGAATGAGATGAGAAAAGAATGTACATCGAGAAGGGGAGAAAGGCAAGACACGCAGGCCCTATTTAATAAATTACAACAATACATACCCAAAAATTTAAAACATTCACCATAGGTCTAAGGCTCATGTACCGGGCACCATGCAATATACAAACAAGTACATGGCATATCTTTCAAAAACAATCAATTTTTGAATTGGGTGGGTTAATTATTAATTACCCCCTGATAATTTAAAGATCTACATTTGGTCCAAAAGTTTTGAAACTTTTCACTTTCGCCCCTACATACTAGAAAGTGCGCTCGCTGCGGCGATGGGTTAGATTGCTGCAACGTGTGCTAATTTGCATCGCGTACATGCACCACATGCGATCGTTGCGGCTATGGATTATATTGCCACGGCTAACGCTGATTTTCGTTAGCGTGCACCTTAGACTACGATTGCCGCGGGGCGAGCGCTGATATTAATCAGTGATCGCGCTAAGGACGATCGCCGCGGCGATGGGTTATATCGTCGCGGTGAGCGTTGATTTTACAATCAGCGAGTACACCAAACAACGATCGTCGTGGCGATGGTTTATATCATCGCGACGAGCGTGCACTGATCTATAGCATCTAATCAGTTCAACCAGCCACAAAAAATACACCAAACGGATTTTGCAATCAATCTTAGCTACTGATTTTAACAAAAATCCATAACCCAATATATTCCAAAATTACAGATCATCAACAAATTAAATTAATCAATTAATTGATTTCTTAAAACATCTTTTCATGGCAGATTTTGTGCAGATTCATCAAGGCAACATGTTATCAATCAAATACATGTAATCAACCATACATAAAACTGTAAAATCTGGTACCTTAGGCTCTGATACTACTGTTAGGAAACGATCATATATGGCAGCAGAAAACAAAAATTATTTACATCATAGATCCTTCCTTAGAACCAAGATCAGGGCACAAATTTACAGTTTATACATTACATTAGAATCTATAGAAAAATTAGTTTAGAGTTTAAACAATCATACGCACGTTTAGAGGCTCCTCCAGCTTGTCTCTGAATGGATTTCGCTACCGACCCAAGAGTAGGATCGAACCAATGAAGTCCACACGAAGATAACCCCTAGGAACTAAAGAGGGATTTGCTAGACCCTCTTTAGCCTTAAGAACCAAGAAGAAATCAAAAGATATTTGATTCAAGCAAAAGAGGCAAACTGGCGTGGGAGATAAAGGGCTGGAATTTTTAGTCTAAATGATTAAATGAAAAAATTATTTTAATTCACAAAGTGTTGCACTTATATAGTGCACACTTTGCCCTATTCCATCATCGAATGGGCTTGGGCACCAACCCAAACGCCCCTTGTATCCAAACAGCCCTATTTTAATTTTAATTATCATTATCTCAATTAAATTCAATTAATATAGATAATATATTAACATTTAACAATAATGATAATTTATTTAAATATATGTGAACACATATTTAAACGTAATCTCACTTAGATAATTTTAATATCAAATTAAATAAAGGCTATGACCTTAGCAAATTTAATTGCACTGTGAGATTACCAAAATACCCTTTTGCCTAAAAAGATGAAAACGCCATATCAAGAACACCGTCATGATGCATAAGCAACAATATTTAATCCATGCATATTCATACCTAACTTAGGAGGCAACAAAATAAAATAAAGTAGAGTTAATGACATTCATCTCTCTTCATCATTTTCCACAATTACTCTCAATCAGTCAATGCAAACAAGTAAACTAATCACAACCAATTCATGTACAACTCACCTCTCAACTTTTTCCTCAACTGTTTCTCTTTACTACTACAAACTGGGTAGCAAACTAGGGATATATTTTTTTTCTTTTTCTATTTTGAAAAAGAATGAGTGCATTTTATGCTCCATCTCATTTCATGGTTATGTTTATGAGTGAGTGCATTTTATGCTCCATCTCAACCCATCACATACCTTCTTTTTTTTTTCTGGTTTTCCTATTGTTAAACCAAAATTTAGGACTAGCTTAGGAAACAATTTTCTTTTTTTTTTTTTTCTTTTAAGAGTTGTTATACACTCCTCAATCATGCTTCGTCACCAAGTTCACACAACTTATAAGACATATTGTTCAAACTAAAAGATTCAAATCTGATTCACTCTATTTATGAAATATTGCTAACATCCTAAGTCAAGGAATATGCTCAATAACAAAGTCAGTTACTATTTCATGATCACTAGACGTTCAAAGACATGACTAAAGCATAAACCTTCCTAAAAACAAAAACTATTTGTTTTTTTTTTTTAACAAAAAAAATAGATTAAAACACAACCTAAATCCCCTCCCCCACACTTAATAGACATTGTCCCAATGTAAGATGAAATGCAAAGAAAAGGCAAAAATAACCAAAATTTGAAATGCGAGAATAAGAAAACAAACTCCCCTTGGGTTGCCTCCCAAGCAGCGCCTTTGTTTATTGTCGTTGGCTCGACTCAAGGCTGTCTTCTTCAATCGGATCCTCAAGGTCCAATGTTGCCCATTTTCTACTTGGAAACCTTCATAGAAAGTCTTAAGTCTATGGCCATTCATTTGAACACTTTGGAAGTTCCTAAACTTTGAATTTCAATTGCACCATGAGGAACCCTTTATTCAATCATGCCTTTAAAATAAAGTGTGTATATGAAGTCTAGATGATTCATTTAATCGATAAATGAATTTATCAAAAGGTTCCCTACGAAAGCAACATAATTTGGGCAACTATAGTGCATAGTAGGCATACTGGATGCTTCTGAAAGATATCACGAGTTGATAAAGTAGATGAGATGATAGTCATGTCACTGGGGCATTAGTATGGATTAGCAGTTGGTGAACTGTTTTTCGAATGTGACCGAATAACGACAAATCACTTGGAAAAGCATGTAGTCAATGATTTATCGCTTGATTATATCAGTGCCACGATGTAGTCCTTTGACCTGAGACATTGTGGTCGGATCCGATACGGATGGTATGGTTCATACGGTGTTAAGTACGAGACTAGTCATGTTTCGTATGATAAAGCCATTTGGTCATGCGTTGTTTTTAGTAAACGATCCAGTTACGCAGTGAAAAAACAAAAATATTTACAACAGGATCATTACTTAGAACCAAGATCTGTTACAAAATTACAATATATATATTAAATAAGAATCTGCAGATTTTAGTTTAGAGTTTAAGAAATCATACGCACGTTGGAGGCTCCTCAACTTGTCTCTGAGCGTATTTCGCTACCGACCCAAGTGTAGGATCGAACCGGTGTAGTGCACACGAAAATAACCTCAAGGAACTAAAGAGGGATTGCTAGATCCTCTTTAGCCTTTAAGAACCAAGAAGAAAATCAAAGTAATTTGATTCAAGCAAAAATTGAAACTGGCGTGAGAGTGTTTAAGGGGCTGGAATTTTCCTTTCAATGAAATGAAGAGAGAATTCTTTTATTTCACAAAGTGTGCACTTACCCTATTCCACCATGAATGGGCTTGGGCTCCAGCACCAACCCCTTGTTTCCAAACACTCTTTTTGAGTTATTTTTAACTCTAATTTATCATTATCTCAATTAAATTCAATTAATATATATTTACATATATATATATATATATATATATATATATATATAATATATAATTATATATATATATATATTAACATTTAACATAATGAAATTTATTTAAATAATGGAACACATATTTAAACGTAATCTCACTTATTAATTTTAATATCAAATTAAATAAGGCTATGACCTCAACAAATTTAATGCACTGTGAAATTACCAAACTACCATTTCGCCTAAAAAGATGAAAACGCCCTTCTTCTAAGCTGGCTCTTAAATTATCTCTAGTGTGTGACCATAGGCTTCTCATCATACCGGTAGTGATAGTATCGCGATTATCACCAATTAATCATCTCACTACACACAGACCAAGATGGCCCCTAACAAGGCATCATGGCCACCCAATAGATTCGGATTCAGCAAAGTAGCTACCTGTCAATGATATGGTACCGTATAATCCGATCCTTTCATATCTGTTTTCTTGACGAGACGAGGCATAGAAATAGTGTAACCTTCGTTACTCTCGATATATGTATAAGTTACTGGACCAATGACTTGTATTATAAAGATGGAGTAACAACTCAATCCCACTATGGCCACAGTTTAGTGTCATTGCCATTTACTGAATTGCGCCATGAGAAACTTCTCCGTACCCGAGAGTGATAAATCCTTTGTCTATCCACCATAGTCTTGATACACTCCTTGATGTAGCCAATTACCACCGTATTGACAGCTCTGAATAGAACTGCGTTAGGCTAGTATCAAACTACACCAATCGATGCACAAGGCGCTGGTGATCTCAAGTCTAAGGATCACATGCACCACCATTCATTAGAGAATTTGTTCCATAGACACTGGGGTTACAATCCATATGGAATCCTCTGGGGCTCCGTCCAATGAACTTGCATACAGCAAGCACCCATGTGTTGCACCAGGTTGTCACCAAACAACCTTGACAAGTGAGATCAGTCACTGCCTTTCGACAGGGTCGTTCAACACTATGATAGCCTTACCGTATTATTTGTGCCCTTACTTCAGAATAATACTGAGGCTACCGACGTTTCTAGAATGGCCACCTTATGTGCTCATAGGGTTCTCACTATCAAGATTTGAAACACTTGATACCCTCATCACGGTTCTACCATTCTAAGGACATATATCAATACATACAATGATGATTTACGTGATATAGTATAAAATGCCTTTTATTGATCAATGAACATTATTACAAAGAGTCAATTCTACAATAATTGATTGGCTATAGGGCATCTACTCTAACATTATTCATATGTGGAAATGAACGATGGTCAAGAAGGGATCCATTGACTCGGAAATATAGGATCAGGAATACGGCTGACTCCAACCGAATTCGAGTCCCTGGATGAATGTCAATAAATGTCAAAAATCAGAATCTCTGGCCAGAGTCTATTATTAATCATACGAAAGCAAGTTCATGATGATAAGTTCCAGACATATTGATCGACAATTTGGTAGAAGATCGAGTTTAGGATTTTAATGTTCAATGAATCCGTACTCGATCAGGATATATCAATGGAGGGACTTTATATGCATGGTACATATGATTTGAAATGGGTTTGATGATCTATTTCTTCATCGTGGTTTAAGGACTATGGCATATTGCTAGATGTTTACCATAGTCGTTGGGCCTCTAGATAGGTTTCGAGATTCATACAGAACTGGCTCACGGCTAATCCACGGTGGACCTTCATGGTCACACCAATAGCCTTGAGAAGTTAGAGAATGATAAGAGAGAGAAATGATTATCCGAAGAGGGCTAGCACCTTCCGAGGGTAATGACCGGATTTCTATGGGAATAGTTACATAGAAAATTATTTGTGACATTTTAACGGTTAAAATGATTAAGCAATAATTAATTGTATTTAATTATTATATCTTAAAGCGTTAAGATAAATGAGATGAACTAAAATAAACTTTTTAATAGTTAAAGGGCAAAAGTGTAAACTTATGGGTTGTTAATGTAAACTAGTTTAGTTTACATGGGCCCTTGAATAATATTGATTATTCAAAGGGCAAATTAATAAATGCTTGGGCTCCTTTTAGAATAAGATTTTATTGGGGCATGCAAGTGAAAAACAACTAATTACAAAATGGCCCATGTATATATAAATGCAAATGGTTGCATTTTAGGTTAAGGATTCATTGTGTTCACTCAAAAGAAAAACAAGCTCTCTTTCTTAGGTTCGGTCATTCTCTCACTCTCTCAAGGTGGTATTAAAGTGTGGAGGATTCATACTTTTGAATCTTGGCTTCATCAAACCTAAGCACTAGGAGAAGGTATAATGTTTTTATACTTTATTTGCATTTTTGAATCCTATCAATCCAACTCTTTCTATGCATGTCTTATTTACATGCTTCCAATCAATATTTTCCGCTACCTCTTCATGGTTTTCTTTCATATACCGAAATAAATAAGGTGGTTACTTTTGTTGGATACTGTATTATGGATCATTTTGCTGTGAAATTCATACGTCAAAACACCAATGTATAGTTCATAAAAAACTAAAAGAACAAAGATATAGATTGAACTCGTTTACTCTTTACATAATAATTATATGAAGTTCTAATATTAAATATACCTTTTTTTCTTTTTGGAGATTGACTTGTTGACTCGCTTTGGAAATCAAGGCCTTCTTTTGTTCCATATAAACATTCTCAATTTTATGTTCTCCTTGCATACTTTTGTTCTGAAATCAACGATACTTATTTGTCCAGAATCATATGCCAATCTATAGTTTTCAATCACTCGTAGATATAATTCCTGAATGTATGACTATATAGTTGTTGCATCTTCATCTGTAAGAACCATTTTATAATCTTGCACCTGACCAAAATAAAAAATATATTGTGTTAATTGCATTCTTTTTTTCACCTCTGCCGAGTCTAGATTTTTATAATTGTATGCAAAAATTGATAAAAAATGATTTACTATAGTTTTTTATGTAAATTTATGGATGGACAAATATTTTATTAAAACTTTATAACATAGAATATTATGATCTTACAGCAAGATTTGAATTGAAACAGAGCTTAATCTGTTACAGCCACACATTAAAATAGTTCAGTGTAACGCCCCACTTGAGGTACGTAGTTATTGTTTCCTCTTTCGCCCTCATTTGAGTTGTTTTTGGTAATATTGTTTGATAGTTATTAGTATGAGTGTTGTGTGGATTAATTGCCTTGAAATGGGTTAAAAATAGAAGAAGTGTAGTATGCCGAGCTTCGCCGAGGTGAAGATCGCGGCGACGATGTGTTGAAACCACCGGAAACTCTTTGGACGGTTTTGCCGCGGCGATAGAAGTTCTTCGCCGCGGCGACAGGCCGATTAAAATGTTGCTCAAGTTTTAGATATTTTCTTCCCTAAGGGCAATTTGACCATTCTACCCCTAATTAGCAGGAAAAGTGGGGAGTTAATTGTAAGGATTTTTCATGGAGAATATGTTGATATGGGGGTGAGTTTGTAATGAACCAAAGGATATAGATGGAATTCCCAAAGAAGAGTAAGGGCAAAAGGGAATGCTTTGATATATTTTTCATTAAAGGAATTAAAGTTACAAACCCTCATTCTTCTTCTTCAAAAACCAACTCTTCATTCTTCTTCTCTCTCTCACTTTTCTTTTCTTTTGTCAAGGAGTTCCAAGGGGTTTTTGAATGATTTGGGGTGGAAAATCAACCTAGGCTTCCTAAGGTAAGGATTTCTACTTAAGTTGTGTGATTTGTGAGTTTTAGTTTATTTGAAGTTTGAGAGTTTTTATTCTTTTGGTTAAGAGTAGAGAAAAGTCAAGCAAACCAAGTGAAAGGAAGATTTGGTGAAGTCTCCTTATAACAAGTAAGTAAAACCCAACCCAAGTTGAGATTTATAAATCTCTTGATTAGGTTTTGATAGAAATGATGTATGTATGTGATGTGCATGTAATATGCCAGTGTGAAGGCTTAATAGAGATTTCTATGCTTTGTGAATGTTTACACCTTGCAAATATGAGAAATGAGTTGTTGGGTTGGCAAGGTATTTGAGATGAATTGAAGGGGTGTTATGGAACCCTTTTTGGAAGTGTTTTGTTGACAGGTTTTTATGCTTTGTGAGGGGTTTTTCCCATTTTGGATGGTTAGGAAAAGTTTTAGAATCATGGCTATGATAAGTTTTATAGTCACATGAGTTGTTTGATGAAATGCCTAATAGAGTTTGAGTGGGAGTAGTGAACCTTAATTCTTGCAACATTGCATGTTGGCATCTCATAAGTGCATGGTGAAGTTGAACCATCCATAGGCACTAGTTGTATATGGGAGTGACCTAAGAAAGTGTAGAAAATTTTGTATGCAATTACCCTATAATAGAGAGCTTGGTGGGTACAACTACTCTAAGGGTAGAGAGCATTGAAAAATGCTAGAATAGAGTGAATTAGAAGAGTAGAATAGATGGGTTGATGCTTTGTGATCATCACCCGATAGTCATGGGAATCGGGTTGATCATTGTGATCACTACCCGAATAGCCCTTAGAGATGGGTCGATGCTTTGTGATCGTCACCCGATAGTATTAGAAATGGGTAGATGCTTTGTGACCACTACCCGTTAGTTGTTAGATAAGTGGTTGATGCTTGTGTGACCATCATCCAACATTTAGTAAAGCGGTTGATGCTTTGTGATCATCACCCGACAGTGACTAGAGACGGGTTAACGCTTGTGATCGTTACCCAAGAGTCATGAGAAACGGGTAGGTGATAGGTGATCTCCACCCGATAGTTAGGAGAACCGAGTAGGTGCTTTGTGACCCCCACTCGGTAGTCACTAAGAACGGGTTGGTACTGTGTGAATTCCACCCGCTAGTCATGAAGAGTGAGATGGTGCTGTGTGAACGCCATCCGGCCGTACCTCCGGTAAGATGGGGCCATGATGTTTAGTAGAAACAGAGATAGAAACAGAAATAGTATAAGGAAAGAATTAAGAGTAATACATACGGGGACAGACAGATAGAGGGTTTTACTTACTGAGCATTATTTTGTGCTCACCCCGTTATTTTCCTTTGTGGATGCAGGATCTAGGTGATGATGCAGTCGAAGGGGCGTCGGCAAGCGAAGAGAAATAGCTACACTGTTTCCCCTGTTTTGTCTTTTAAAATACATTTTGTAAACAGCACTCTTTGTGTATAAAAGACATATGAATTATAATGAAAAGAAAACTTTGGGCCCAATTTTCTATTGTTATTATGCATGCATTGTACTAGTTTTCAGCAGATGTTACATTCGGCAACATAGAGATTTCCAAACAAAGGAAACATTTATTATCATAAATATGAATAAGTTGTTGGTTCGGCAATGGTCTATCAAAAGTATATCATCCATTTGTTGGTTCGACAACTGAGAATATAACTGACTGTGACATTAAAATGAAAAACATACCTGCATTTATTACAATCATACTTATATTATGGTATTCTTCTTAACTCATCACAATTTTATAGGTGAATTATATATAAATAAATGGTTTATAAATTAAATTTTTACCTCATGAAAATCTTAATTGATTACAATTGTAATGAAAAATTATGATTAACCATGAAGTTTTGAATTTGTTCTTTATTGGTTTTCCAAGAATTTATATGAATATTTTCACAAATTAGGATCGTCAAATTCACTAGTATAAAAGCCTTGATTTATATGAATCTTATATTACAATCAATATTCAATTTAGCAATTGTAAAATAATAGTTCACAGAAAGAATATATTAATTACCTTTAATAGGAATCACACTGTAACTATAAGGAGCAATCGTTTCATCGAACTGTATATATCTACGTTAACAAACAATAAAATAAAGATGTAAGAGGAATACAATAGTAAGAAGGATGTAAATATTATTATGCATAAATTATTTAAGAAACAAAAGCAATACGATATAAAGAAAAAAGAAGATGCAAACCTTAAAGTAGATCAAACACAACATACATAAAATAATACCAGTCTAACGTTTAGATGAATGTCTCTCTCTCTCTCTCTCTCTCTCTCTCTCTCTATAGCAATGTTATTAATTTCAATAACCAGTCAAACACGATATTCTATAACATTTACAATGTATGAGTCTGTTGAAATTCACTAACTATTTATATATGTATTTATAAATGCCTTGTATTATACCTCAACATTTATTTATAGGATCAGATTCATCTCACTTGCAATTTATTAAGAGCAATACATTAATGAGTAAAATAAATTTTACAAAATAAATCATTAGGAAATTAATAGTTCAATATATCTTTATATTTTTATATTTTTATATTTTTTTTAAATAATAATGAAACCATGAAGTTCATAATAAATTATATTTTTATTGGGTGTAATTATATTTGGAGTTGGATATCTTCCGCTTCATTAAAACGTCATCGTTTAACATGTTCATCGTCTTTAAAAGCAAATTAGGCATTAAGGGCATTTTATCGTTGACTTTGTAATCACAGTTGCACTTCAAAATTGATCGTTTTTGTCGACTTATATTATTGTTCAACTCTATTTTTTCTTGCATCAACCAACAATTTGTAGGTAATTACAATCTTTGCTACTGGGTTTTATCTGTATCTCATTTTTCTGTCTAACAATGTCGCACATAGAAATTCCTAGCATAGTTACCTGTACCAATCTTTTGCAATTTAGAAAACATTACAATATCACCAATGATTTTGATCTATTACCATGCGATGGTTTTAAATCTTTCATAAATTCGGAGAACCCTCCTGGGTTTTTCACTTTTTTTGAAATTTTTTTCTAGTGTGGTCTAGTGCCTCCTTTCTCTTCGTTTGTGAAAGAAGTCATGATTTGTTATAACATTGCACCCACTCAGCTCCATCCCAATGCCTGAAGATTAATTTTGAGTTTTGAAAGTCTGTGTTTAATGCATGATATTCTACCCATGTTTTATATTTTTAACTACTTATATGCATTGAAAAAGAGGCCGAATAGTCCATTTTATTTTATCAAGGGTATAAAAGGCTTAGTACTATTAATTGGATTATCAAAGAAAGTGCGAGGATGGAGTGATAGATATTTTTTGTTGGGTTGCAAAAAAGGTTGGGGTGGACTACCCACACAATGTACAAAAGCTATAATACCCCACCAGAATCTCGATAAAATAGATGTGAAGGAAGCTAACATCCAGACATTGGAGAAGTTTATTCAAAATCAACAAACATTCGATGTTTTCGATATGTTAGAGAAATACTTCATTCTTTAATTCAAAAGAGGTATTACAATTTTTTATATCATCACTTTTCATTTCTTTATTAACTGATTCTCATGTAACTTTTTTTTTTTCGTTGGCTATAGTGGATATCGACATTGAATCCCCAAATTTAACAGCTTCAACATCAACTTCTACACCCAAATTGATGGGTACTATTTCTGTGGGACCATCTACATTCAAAAATGATGATAAATATGAAGATGTAGAAGAGCTACCACTGATCAGACAAACCAAGCGTAAAAAGGTGTGTGATGAGAAAGTTCAAATTACAACCCCTCCCAATAGGTTAAAAACAATGTCTAAAAAGATCTTGAAGAACTTACATCAGAAGAGGTGAATTCTATGATTTAAAATTGATGAATTTGATTTACTCTTAATTTATTAAAAAAAAAATTATATTATTGTTATTGTTGTTGACATGTTTGTGGCACAGAGAATTATGGTTTATTTGGAAATTAGAAGGTGATGGTTGGCCTCCAATAAGATCATTGAAGATTTGGAAAGAAACAAAAAAAGATTTGTTGTTCAGTGGGGCAAAATCGCAAAGGAAATAATGGATTTAGAGAAGCAGATGGCAAAAGCTATGAATGAATTGGAGTTTCATAGGAAGAAATTATCAGTGATTGAACAATCATGTTCAAATACAAAGTTAGAAAATGATGTTCTTGAAAGAAAGGAGAAAGAATTATTGGATTGCAACAGCAAGCTAAAATCTAGCCTCGTTGTAGTTGAAAAGGAAAGAGATAGAGCTTCTGATATTGTCTCACGCATGTTCTTGAACACTCGAGAAGTATGTTGTGATGCATTTAAGTCTAGATTTCTTGATGAAGATTTCAATTTCTTAGAGAATTTTGTCTTGCAAGAGGAAGAGACAAATATGGTAAAAGAGGATTGAAACATGGACATTCCTTGAAGTTTGCTGTTACTTATAGTTTGTTTATGGATCTGATTCTTATAGTACTTGTATGAAATTTTTTTTTTAAGATCTAGATTTTCTGTTTTGGAAATATCAATTTTCCCACTGGCGATTCGATTCACATTTGAGAGGTGTCGAATGATAATCTCGAAGAAGAATTTGCTTAAATTCATGAAATTGTTGATAAGTAGGATTACGTAGCCATGGGTACCGAGTTTTCTAGTGTTGTTTTGCGTTTGTTTCGGAGTTTCAAGAATATAAATATAAGCAATTATAAGTACCAGACGTTGAAAATTATGTTGAAATTCATTTGATCAAGACTAACGTTTTCAAACGACAATGAAAATTTACCTACTTGTGGTTTGCAAGTGATTCAGTGGAGATGTTGCGGCATTGCAGGATTAACTTTAAGAAGAATATTAAAAAGCGTATTGATGTGAATCCATTTGGTGAGCTATTGATGTCATCAAGGATTGTGTTGAATGATGGTGTTTACTGGGCTGCGTTTCATAATGGTTTATGTTTGTATCTGTAAAAATATTCCCTGATACATTATTACTAAATTGTGTGTAGAGCTATTGTAACTGCCGTACTTGGATAATCACTAGAACACTCTTAAAGACACTAACTTGGATTGTATCAGTAAATATTGAAATACTGGTATTACAATATTGTGATCCTATTGTTTAACCAATCGAAAATAATTTCAAAGAGTAAACAAAAAAAAAAATTATTTGAGAACAGAGATCTGTTTAATAAATTTTAATATCAAAATACATGTGTACATTGCCTTATATATTTATCAATGTTTGGAAAATGTTGTAGATTCAGGTATTGTGATCATCTGATCAGAACATTCTGATTCTTCTTTTTGGAGATCAATCGAATACTTTCGTGCATTAAGACCAGCAACAATAAGCTTAACATCGTCCACGATCTCAAATAAAGCATCGATCATATCGTTGCACTTTTCTCTTGTACCATTTAGATTTTCAATGTTGCTGCGAACATTTGGTAGTATCTATTTGAACTCCTTTTGTCTGTAACCCATTGCCGCACCAACAGGTTTAAAAAAACACAATGAATTCCAAAAAATATTTAAACATGCTAGAAATACAAATTGCATTATAACTATATATATATATATATGAAAATAATAGGATAATATAAAATTGAATTCCAAATAAATAAGTTACCAAAATGTTTAGAGTTTATAATATTTTTTGTTTAGTTTTATATTACATAACATTTGTATTACCTTCTCTCTTGACGTCTTCCCATTCCAAGTCGTTCCTCATTTGCAGAAAGCAAAGTATCATTTGCTTTCAGATCCGAAACAACAGTGACTATAGAATTCATGACTTGGACCAGCAAATGCATGCCTTCTCTTATTTTTGTTTTTGCCGTATTTATATCGGTAACATTCTGGTCGATGTCATCCAAAATCTGTTGTAGGTCTCCCTTTTCTCCAGCCATTATCGAACCAATTAAAACTAAAATAGATAAAGAAAGTGTACAAATGTATAAAAGTTATATGAATAGAAGTTGAGATTGATACTTATATATACATACAGTTTCAAGAATAACTTAAATAAGAAGAGAGAATGAACACATTGAAAACAAACAAATATGTCCTATTAAATGAGTACGACGATTGAAGAACTCCAAAACATCAAAAACCCAACCGAGGTAACATGCACTAACTTGAAACGTTTCATTGATTTAATAAATTATTACGTCTATAAAACCAACAAAAGAAATAGTAATAAAAAAGTATAATATTATAGGTCCAATTGTTTTCCATATGTTCGTTTTCTCTTCTTATATAAGCTCTTCTTTATAAGTTATTATTAATTGTTTAGTAGACCAATGGTAAGAATGTTATAGTTCAATGAATGATACAATGTTTATAAATATTATCAAACTTAATTAATATGAAACTGTATATTAAAGTAATTTGTTATTTTAATTTGCTTGATAGTTTTATATTAATTAATAATAATGTTGACTTATTTGAATTAATAATAACGTTGTTCGGAGTATTCGAAAAAAATAAATATTATTTTATTAAAACATGCACCTGCTATTTCAAAAACATCGGTCCAACCGGGTTTCTACAGTCGACGGATTAACAGTCATTTATGTTTCATTATCATATTCATTTATCTGATGTTTCTTTATCCAACGCATTTTCTATTTCTTTGAGTCGTGTTCACGCGCATTGTCTATCGAACGCACTTTCAATGTAATCGTTTCGGCTTTCTCTTCTATCAGTGCCGATTTTCTCTCAAAAGGTTTGAAGCTTTCGTGTTGAGATTTTCTACATTGCCGAATCAGTTATTGTATATCTCATCCCTCTTTTCAATACTATTCTTTGTTTTTGGTAGTAGTTTCATATGTTTGTTTCTGTAATCTATTGTGAAATTTTGTTTCATGTTATAATATACAATTGTATTTGATGGGCATTCCTACCAATTGAAGTTATTTCTACGCAATTATAACACCTGCACAAAAAGTTGATCAAGCGTTATCAAAAATGAAAACCTAGGTTTGCCATTCATAAGAAATCAATACTTGAAGGGTCACAAAAAGGGAAGAAACAAAAAATAACTTGTTACAACAATTTTTAGAGAGAAATTTCTTATTTCAGAATTTACATGATTGAGATAACAATGCTTTTCTTTGTGTTCTTTTTTTTTTTTTTTTTTTTTTTAAAGGTTGTTTTTCTCATTAATATATTTCAGTTTTGTATTTGATCTGATTAATCATGTAACCTTAGTAGAATGGAAAAGATGAATCACAAAATGACGACAAGGAAGAAAGTTGGTAGACATCCTGGTAGGCGCTCTGCAAGACTTCAAGGAACAGTTGCGAAAACTCACAATGATGACATTCAGCGTGTGATAGAATCGGTGGTTTTCACTGATAGCGACCAAGAGATCAAACTGCAATCACCTCAGCAAATAAAAGAGCCTGAACCAAGTAATACAATTGAAAATTTGAAAGCAAAGGTTGACCATTTGATATACGTAATAAAAAATCAGCAAACCAGAGATAGAGATCTGTACTTCGAATCCCAGAAGAAGGTATAGAGATCCTAGTAGAATATCATTTGGTTTTTTAGATGATTTAAAACGTTATATCTATTTAAGTGTTGTTAATGATCTTAATGATTTTCTTTTCACTCAAATTCAGGTTGAAACCTTAATAGAAGAAAATCATCAATTGGCTTTGAAACTACAAAATGCATCTGGAAACCTTGAAGCAGTATGACTTCTACACATTATTATGTTTTATAAACTCA
Organism: Pistacia vera; assembly: GCF_008641045.1. Classification (NCBI taxonomy): domain Eukaryota; kingdom Viridiplantae; phylum Streptophyta; class Magnoliopsida; order Sapindales; family Anacardiaceae; genus Pistacia; species Pistacia vera. Next base: position 258,927 of record NW_022196646.1, read on the forward strand.
CAATATTTTTATAGCAAAATAATATGTCTTTGCACAAACCATATTTAATATATGAAATTGGTGAAAAGAATTTGAACATTTGAGAAGATAAAAAAAAAATTGCATTTATTTTGTTTGCCTGCAGATAGAGAAGTACACTGGATTATGTCTGGAATTGATGAGTAAACAGAAGAACATGATCTTACCAGTAGATTCAATAGAAGTTTAGGACACAGTCAATGTACTTTCTCAAACAGTTCATGAACAACAACCTCCTCGCAAAGGTAGACCCCCATCAAGCAAGAGAAAGAATATTCACAAATGAAGACCCAATTTGCTTATGTATTTAACCTATTCCGTACGAAATGAATACTTTTATGAAAATTTCAATGTTGTTTGTTTTGAACTACTTTTATAGCTTTTATGTGAACTCGAAAAACATTTGGCTAGCTTTTTTGCATGAATATTGCAATCTTATGTTGTTTCTTTTGGATTGCTTTTATAGTTCTTTTTCTCTTTTCTGATACCCCTAATTTGATTGTATAAAAACATCCTAGTTATATTTTCAGCATCATCTGCTTGTATAATCGATATTATATTTGTAAACATGTTTTTGACATTCGATGTCAATATTTTACAGTGAATTATGCATTATATTTACATCATCTGAATATTATCAAGATCAACTATTTAAATTCAGATAGTTCATTCAAAAATTTTATTTGTATAATAATTGAGAACATGATAATCCAATTAATTTCTGGACTACTACATCAAACAGCATAAAAATACTTTTGCAATTCTATCAGACACACTCACTTATACATTTTTCTGATATAACATTACTAAAATTAAATGGATAATGGTACTACTGCGGGATCAACCACAAACTTATGTTATACTTGTTTTTATCATTTAAAACAATAACAAAAAATTGAATAATTTGAAAACTATAATTGATTAGAAATTTCATAGTTTCATTATTATTTAAAAAAAAAAATAGAGTCAAAGGTTCAATCAATTTAACTATTTAAGAATAAAAACTTTGAATCGCTGAATATATAATTCCAAATTTTTGAATGTCTATGTAATTACTATGAAATTTGTGGTTCAAAACCATCATAAAAATCAAAATATAATTGTTCTAATCCCGTATAATTGCCCATATGGGATGACAACAATCATTTCTTGATTCTGATGTCACTTTTTTATACTAATTGCGATTTAATGTTATATTTATTTATGTTGCCATCCATCAATCAAGATAAAGTATTTACACAAGTGAAGTCAAAATTACACTATACACTTAATCCATCAAATGTGACATGATCACTTTATAAAGACTTCAACTTTTTTCTCGGGTTGCTTTTGTAACTCCTACTCCTACTTTTAACATTCGCATCATCATTTTCTTTCTGTTCATTTCCTTGTTCCCTCTGTTTCGATGTGTCTAACATGTCTGTACAAGAATTCTCTATTCTCTCTTCTACATCATCAACATCTACTCCTGCCACCATTTTTCCAACACATCTTTGATTTTTGGTGTCAATATTTCGTATTCAGACACGTCTGACATAGAGGATTGTGATCCATATTCTCCATTTTTTGCCTATTGTTTTTTACAAAACATCTACATCACTTCAAAATTATGAAAACTAACTATTTAAGAATAAAAATTATGCTAGCCTTTTCCAATTCTCGCAATTTATATTCATCCTCAAGATTCTCATCAATTGAAAAAAGTTTCGTCACAGTATAAGATTCGTATCCTTCCTTTAGATCCATAATTCTTAACTTGATCTTAAAAACAAACATATGTCCAAATAGCTCACTTAAAACTTTTGGGATATTCTTCTGATCACTACCTTGTTTGTACAGTTGCGAACATGATAACCCAACCAATCTCTGCATCACCGGATCAAACAATATATAAGTTGCTTCGGCAGTTCCATTCGACACTCTCAATTCTACTTTGTACTTGTTATAACATTGTCTAAACATTGTTACAAATAAATGCCTGAAACTGAATATACTCCTTATTGCATTGACAATACATAATTACAAACACCAAAAAAAAAAAAAAAAACAACGCTATACCTCATCTGAGGAGATTTCGATTCCTTGTTGCATTTCTGAAAATATAAATGGGTATTAATATCAGGAATTTTCTTCTCGCAATAGGTGCAGGAAATGTAACACCAACCATATCTATCATCAACTTCGATTATCTTGGCCTTAATTGCATACTCCATCACCTATACAATTATAATTTTTGTTCACAAACTATGTTATAATAATCAGTTGCATGTTGTTTACGAAACCTCAGTATTGATTAGACAGCAAAAAAAAAGAAAAAATCAAAAAGACTCCTCGATTCACCCATAATCGAGATCCACTACAAGCTTAGAAAAAACTAAGTAAAAAAAGGTACTAGTACTATGCGACTTTTCTACTCGTTTTAAACACAGTTTTCGGGATGCTCAAGCATGTTGTTTACCAAACCTCAAAATTGATTAGATGGCAAAAAGAAGATTAAAAAAGACTCCTCAACTCCTCCACAATTGAGATACACCACAAGCCGAGAAAAAAGTGAGTAAAAAAAGGTATAGGGACTATGTGGCATTTCTGCTCGTTTTAAACATAGTTTTCAGGATGCTCGAGCATACTGTTTGCCAAACCTCAATATGGATTAGACAGCGAAAAAAGAAAAGATTCAAAAAGACTCCTCGATTCACCCATAATCGATAAAAGATATGGGCTGAGAAAAACAGAGTAAAAATAGGTATTGGGACTATATAGCTCTGCTCGTTTTAAAATTTGTTTTTGGGATGCTTAAGCATGCTGTTTACCAAACCGCAAAATCGACTAGACTGCAAAAAAGAGATTCAAAAAACTCCTCGACTCACCCACAATCTAGATCCATTACAAGTTGGGAAAAATTAGAGCAAAAAAAGGTACTAGGACCATGAGGCTTTTCTGCTCGTTTTAAACACAGTTTTTAGGACGCTCAAGCATGCTGTTTACCTAACCCCAGTATTGATTAGACGGCAAAAAAAAGATTCAAAAAGACTCCTCGATTCACCCATAATTGAGATCCACTACAAGCTGAGAAAAAACTGAGTAAAAAAAGGCATTGGGAGTATGCGAGCTTTCTGCTCATTTTAAACACAGTTTTCAGGATGGTGGAGCATGTTATTTACCAAACCTCAGTATCGATTAGAAGGTGAAAAAAATTATTCAAAAAGACTCCTCGATTCACCCATAATCGAGATCCATTACAAGCTGAGAAAAAACTGAGTAAAAAAAGGTACTAGGACTATACGACTTTTTTGCTCGTTTTAAAAACAGTTTTCAAGACGCTTGAGCATGCCGTTTACCAAACCTCAATATTGGTTAGACGGAAAAAAAAGTTTCAAAAAGACTCCTCAATTCACCCATAATCAATAAACAATATAGGCTAAAAAAAACTGATTAAAAATAGGTATTGGGACAATGCAGCTTTTCTGCTCGTTTTTTGGGACGCTTGTCATGACCCCATCTTACTGGAGGCACGGCCAGGTGGAGTTCACAAAGCACCAACCCACTCTTCGTGACTCTAAGGAATATCCCCCCCCCCCCCCCCCCCCCCTTTAAGGGATTNGAAACAATGATTTGATGATGTACTTTCAAGTACCTTTACTTATTCCTCTTAATCATGTACGACAACATAAACAACCACATATATATAACAAACACATTAATTTCAAAAGTTATTTATAAAATCTTTCACATTTAGATAAACACTCTTCACACTTCATATTAATTTCGCATTAACAATAATACATAGCAAATACAATGTATCGATCTCTTCCGGATCAATATCTATCCACAAAATTGCATCAACTTCAATAACACTTAATAAACAATATAACAATAATAACAAAATTAAATAACGACTGAGATTTTTTTATTTTTTTATGTGGACAACTAAAATTCTTATTTAAATTGCATTTGACACAAACTTATACTATTATGTGACATAAACAATAGCATTTATTTCATCAACACTTTAATGAGAACACTGCATTAAGAACGGCATTAAATAGCAGAATACCAAACATCATCATAATACCGAACACATCAATCAAAAAGGAAGTACATTAACCCATAATTAAACCAAGATTCTGATATCCTGACCACTAATAGTAATATCACATTGAAAGTATCACATAACAATACAATGCATCAATCAATTTTAAATAAATATATATCTATAAGTATTTGCAGTGTCAACAAAATGCACCTATAAAATTATTAATGGTACAAATCCAACGCATCAAAGAGGAACAATTGTAAAGCTACAAAACACGATATCAACAGACTAACACTATAAAGAACAATAATAACAAAATTAAATAACGACTGGAATTTTTTTAATTCTTTTATTTGGACAGCTATAATTCTTATTTAAGTTGCATTTGACACAAACTTATACTATTATGTGACATAAACAATACCATTTATTTCATCAACACTTTAATGAGAACACTACACTAAGAACGACATTAAATAGCAAAATACCAAACATCATCATAATACCAAACACATCAATAAAAAAGGAAGTACATTAACCGATAATTAAACCAAAATTTTGATATCCTGACCATTTACAGTAATATCACATTGAAAGTATCACATAACTGTACAATGCATCAATCAATTTTGAATAAATATATATCTATAAGTATTTGCAGCGTCAACAGGATGCACCTATAAAATTATTAATAGTACAAATCCAACGCATCAAAGAGGAATAATTGTAAAGCTACAAAACACGATGTCAACAGACTAACACTATTAAGAACAGTATTAAAAATCAGAACACCAAACATGATCAAAATACCGAACATATCAATGAAAAAGTAAGTGTATTAAGCCATCAAGCTGCATGATTAGTTTGGCAGCTTGTTTGATACAATCTATCCGCATAAAATACCATGACTTAAAAACCATGGCTTTGACATATTGAATAAATTACAGCACAGCAAATGGTTTATTACAATGCAAATGATAAACATTATTGTTTATAGACTGATACTAAAATTTTCATCTGGGACAGACATCGAGCCACTTCAATTTTTTCACTAATATTATAGTTTGGCAACTTTGCTTATATAAACTCAAAGAGAAATTAAGTTACTCCATGTTTTATTAATATTATAGTTCGGCATCATTAAAAATTTGTCTAACGAATTGTATGGAATTCGTTACCTAACCATTGCCCATAATTATAATTGTTCAAAACCTTCTGTGATCGATAATTTCACTGTCAAACCATCGATTTGGCTATAGAATGGTAATAGCACAAATACAATCCATAATTTATCCATCATTTAAGAATGCTTAGAATTTCATCGAGACCCAGATTCCATTGCCGAACCATAATCACTATATAATTAATTACATTTATAATTTCATATAACTTTTCTAGTAATAGTGCTAAACCATGGATTTGGATACTTACCCATGATTTAAGGATGGACGAAATTTGGATAGCTTGATATACGAACTAATGATGTACAAACACATTAATTTCAAGAGTTATGTATAAAACCCTTCACATTCAGATGAACACTCTTCACAATTCACATTAATTTCGCGTTAACAATAATACATAACAAATATAATGTATCGATTTATTTCAGATAAATATATATCCACAAAATTGCATCAACTTCAATAACACTTAATAAACAACAAAACAATAATAACAAAATTAAATAACGACTAGAAGTTTTTTATTTTTTTATGTGGACAGCTGTAATTCTTATTTAAATTGCATATGACACAAACTTATACTATAATGTGACATAAACAAAACCATCTATTTCATCAACACTTTAATAAAAACATAATATTAGGAGCCCCATTAAATATCAGAATACCAAACATCATTGTAATACTAAACACATCAATAAAAAAGAAAGTACATTAACCCATAATTAAACCAAAATTCTGATATCCTGACCATTAATACTAATATCACATTGAAAGTATCACATAACAGTACATTGTACTTATCAATTTTGGATAAATATATATCTTACAGCAAATGGTTTATTACAATGCAAATCATAAACTTTATCGTTTATATACTGATACTAAAATTTTCAACTGAAAGAGACTTCGAGTTGCTTCAATTTTTTTTATTAATATTATAGTTCGGCACCTTTAAAAAATTGTCTAACAAATTGTATGGAATTCGTTGCCGAACCATTGTCCATAATTATGATTGCTCAAACTTGCCGTGGTCGATAACTTCACTGTCAAACCATTAATTTGGCTAGAGAATGGTAATAAGGCAAACACCGATATATAATTCATCCATCATTTAAGAATGCTTGAAATTTCAACAGATTAAGGTATCATCGAGGTCTACATTACATAGCCGAACCGTAACCATGATGTAATTAATTGCATTTATAATTTGTTATAACTTTTCTAGGAACACCGCTAAACTATGATTTTGATCAGAATTTGTATACCTTGATACAATTCTACCCATTACTATATCGATCACTTTCAGGTTATTTTTTATAGACAAAATATCTGACAATAAGATTTACGAATATTTCATTGGCATTGGTCCAAAGGAAAGGATAGTAAATATTTTGTTAAACCCACAACTTAGAAAACATTATAAGGATGTCAAAATGGTTAGATCTTCAAGATGCCAATGCAATACCCACATATTGTTAAAAGAAATAAAAAACTTGATTTCTTTGTTATAATTCATTCCCATAAAATATCATGATCCAGAAAGCATACCTTTGATATATTGCCTGAGTATTAATAAATACATAAATGATTGGGACACACAGTTGAAATCTCAAAATCACCTTATATTGAATACAACCAACAAATCTTTACATCATTAAATTTCAAACCGCAAATGTTCATNTATGATTGCTCAAAGCCTGTTGTGGTCGATAACTTCACTGTCAAACCATCAATTTGGCTATAGAACGGTAATAAGGCAAACACCGATATATAATTCATCCATCATTTAAGAATGCTTGAAATTTCAACAGATGAAGGTATCATCGAGGTCTACATTGCATTGTCGAACCATAACCATGATGTATTTAATTGCATTTATAAATTGTTATAACTTTTTAAGGAACACCGCTAAACTATGAATTTGATCGGAATTTGTATACCTTGATACAGTTCCCCCCGTTACTATATTGATCACTTTCAAGTTATTTTTTATAGTTGAAGTATCAGACAATAAGATTTATGAATATTTAATTGGTGCATGTCCAAAGAAAAGGATAGTAAATAGTTTGATAAACCCATAACTTAGAAAACATTATAAGGATGTCAAAATGGTTAGATCTTCGGGATGCCAATGCAATACCCACATATTGTTAAAAGAAATAAAAAACTCGATTTGTTTGTTATAATTCATTCCCATAAAATATCATGATTCAGAAAGCACACCTTTGATATATTGCCTGAGTATTAATAAATACATAGATGATTGGGACACACAATTGAATATCTCAAAATCACCTTATATTGAATACAACCAACAAATCTTTACATCATTAAATTTCAAACCGTAAATGTTCATGCAGGTAAAATATCTTGCACAAAAGCAACTATCACAATCTAGCAACACTGAACTGGAATAACCAAATCTTATGTCGTGGACTTTCCTGTTGACTTGGATGGATCATTGACATCCATGATAACCAACTCCGATATAATAAGATTCTATTCATAAATCACAAAATCGAACCTCAACTACTATCGAATAATGCTACTTTGTGACACCAGTGCACCGAGCAGCACAAATCGATAATAATTAAGGGCCGATTGTGTCACATAAAAACAGAGCCAGCAAAAACAATACTCATACAAGCCTTGTTAACATAAAATGTTCAGTCCAAAAAAAAATACTCACATATCTACCAGGACAAATAGATAGCATGATAGAAAAAACAGTAAAAAAAATATTTAAACAAAATACAGACTATCAACATTTAATGTTACTCAGCATCAACAATACAGGGAAAAACTAATGCATGAATATAACGACAACAAATACTCACAGTTTAGCCAAAACTGTAAGCCAATCAATTCATGTTATTTGATGTAGTTCACACCGATCGGCTACAACCACAGACATACCAAATCAATAACCTCACCGAAGACTTAATAAACACAACTTGATACAAAACATGCTGACAGTTGTATGAACATGTCAACTTTTTTCCCTGTAACCTGAAAACGAAATCAACAAATTAACATCTCATGCTGGTTGATCGACAGAATGGACACAACAAAAAAATGACTCTACAAATGAAATAACAAACGCATATCCTCATCCCCTTGAAAACAAACACAATAAAATGTAATCAATTTTCATGTCAACATTGTTAAGGAGCAATTATCCATTCATATAAAAACTGGTACCTAGAAATGGAAACAACAAAATTTAATTAATCTTCATAGTAAAATTATCAAGGAATAGACTGACCGTTCGGAAGGAATACAATTAATCAATCAAATAAATTGACCAAACAAAAACAATCATTCAATCTAACAATAACCGTTAAAATAGATAGGAGACATACTTACTGTTTCACGTTAAAATAGTTAGAAGATATACTTATGGTTCAAAAGAACAAATCAAAATAACAACTCATCTGACAGTGTCAATCGTACATCGTGCCTTTATTCTGTGCCGATTCATGATCTTTGACCTGTAAACAACAACAAAAACATAAATAAATAAATAAAAAATCATGAAGAACAAACATATTATTGACACAAACTAACATGATCTATAAACAATTAACAAAAGACCAGACATATTGTTGACACCAATTAACAAATTGGATGATCCACAACTGAACATGCGCCCCTTTTATAACCCCTTATTTAGACTTTTTGAATACCAATGCAATTAAATACGAATTCAATATGAAGAGAGTTTTCCAATGTCAATATAATGCAATATGTAATATCAATCCAATACACTTGTATACTTGTTATTAATTCACATCTTTAGAATGCCAATGTAATGCACCTCTATTATTATTATTTTTAATTATTAATTATAGATGACGCAATAAATACCAACCCAGAGTGTCAAGATAGAGCAATTTGACTGTCTAATGTGTCAAAATTGAGCAATTCTAGATCTTCCAAAATGTGTCACATGGTGAACAATCCGCATGGGTATTCATGGCGAACAACCAGCATGGGTATTCATGAATCTTAGAGTTAAAAATACCTCGTTAAACCACACATCCAATATGNAATATTACTTTTTCCTTAATCTTAGGAACAACTTGGCCACTTTTCTAAGAAATGGTCCTCCTTTTTATCCATTTTCCCAGCAATGGGTTACTAGTCTTATCCCTTCTTCATGAGTAGTGTTATTTAAACCCATTTAATCCCCTTTTAAAGCCTAATAATAATTAAAATTGTTTTTAAAATGTAATTTACAAATTATTATATTTTGTTCTAATGTTACCTTTCTCTAATATTTTTCTTCCTACATTTCTTTGTTAACCCCATTACCTATTTTTTCTCTAGAGTGAAATTCCCATTAATATCTCAAGTTAGATCTCAATGCATTCATAATTCATTCAACAATATCATATATCTTCTTTAAAATGTACTCACAATATATATTTTTTTTTTTTTCAAATACTTCTCCATTATGTTAGTTGTTTCTTTGGCTAATAGAAGCTGTAGATTGGGCATAAGTAGTGAATTCAGATTCAAAATTGTCAAGCAAACAACCAAACTACAAAAGTAGAGGATTCAAATTCAAAGTTGTCAAGCAAATCACCAAACCATAGAAAGAGGGGATTCAAATTCAAAGTTGTCAAGCAAAGAAACTTTGTTACTGGAAGAGGGCAATGGGAGCTTTGTGTGGCATCAAGCTTTTTCATGATTTTTTCTTCTCACCAAGAAATCTAAGATAGTGGATAAAAAAAATTGAAAAAAAAAAATTAATGATTACTTTTTCATGATTATTATTTTCCATTGATTGAAGTCATGTTTGTCACTTCAAAATACTTTTAATCTTAAAATCATGATTCTAACTTTAAAAAAAAAAAAGGGAATTTAGTGTTTTAAGAAACATAGAGTTTTCTAATATTTGGTAGTACTAAAAGAATGAAGGCCCTTTTTTGATAATTACAAGTTTAAAATATATATAATTCAAAAAAAAAAAAAAAAAAAAAAAGAAACTCTATCATTAAGGCTTAGAAAGAGATTAAGGGGATTAAATAACACCACTCCTTTTTCACATGTAACTCTTTTTCCCCTTTTGGGCCTTTGGCATATTGTCTTAACCCATTATGCTATTGCAAATGCTTCGGCCCGTAGGACCTTCAGAATTCACCACCGAATTCAGTTAATTTAATTCTCCTTTTTAGGTGTCTGAAATAATAATTTACCTGGCAATATCACTATTTTGCTAAATTTTATCATTCAATTAACATACTTTTCTCTTAATCTATTAAATTGAATAGTAAAACCCTAACAGTAGGACAAAAAAATTATTATTTTCTATGTTAAAAACGGAAATTATTTAGTGATACCTCAAGAGGAAAATTGTAATCAACTCCACCCCAATTTTCAAGTCGCCCTGGCCTACTGCAATTTTTTTTAAAAAAAAAATTTATTGCATTGTTAAAGTTAACATTTGAATTTAATAAAATGGGGATGATGTTGACAGTTTCTGAAATTACAAAAGTTCCTTTTGCAATAGATAAGAGGTGAAAAGGTAATTCAGCCTTAAGATAGTGAAAATTAAATTTTTCTCATTTATATCTCTCAGTTGAAAGGCTGTTGCATTATGGTTCTGAGTTCTCAACATTAAAGATGTCGTGCTCTCATCACTGATGAGGGAATCATAAACATTTTTTGTTGGTCTCCCTATATTTAATTCACCATTTAATTTTGGTCTGTCAATATTTATGATTTGTTGTGTTAGCATATCATCCATTAATACTCATACTAATAAATCCTCATTCATGACCCTCAAAATTCAAAGTTCTCGTTCCAAGTTTAGAAGATAAAATAAATTCATTAATTTAACTCTGCGGTGAGTTTGTGGTAGAATTCAAGCCTAAGAGAGAGCCCAACCCAAAAGACCGGCCTGATAGGTAGAAGAGCGCTTAGGTTTAAGTACCATACTTGGTAGATGTGAAATCTCGATGTGGAATCCTAACATTGTACCCCTCCTTCAAGAGTTGACATCCACGGCGGCTTTCACTCTATCGATACTGACCCAAAGGTAGCCCTTACCGTAGCCCAACTCTCAACGAAAAGCATCAATGGTAAAACTCAAGCCCAAGGGAGATTCCAACCCAAAACACCGGCCTAATAGGTGGAAGAGTCCTTAGGTTTAAGTACCACACTTAGTGGGTGTGAGATTTCAATGTGGGATCCTAACAGTTTGAGATTGTTGTAGCCTCTCTCATAATCACTTATTTCATAATCTATAATCCAAAAAGGGTTGGATAAACTAATTTGAAAAGTGATTATACAATAAGCTGAATATAAAATAATCTGCTGTATAAAAAGAATCCAAAAGTAAGTTTTTATAGCTTTTAGAATTCAAAAGCTGCTTTTAATATGGTTAATTAAAAAAAAAAAAACCCAAAATTTTAATTCTCTTTTTTTTCTTTATAAATAATTACAAAAGAAGGCCAGAAAACATTCGGTCGACACTTTTTGGCCTGCTACAGCGAAACGTCGTAACCAACGGCCTCTTTGATCACTCTACTGGGTAGATCGGCTAGTGATCTACCTAGTGGAGCTTGAGGTGTTGTCGTACACACCTTCGACGACGTTCGACCACTGCCGATTGCTGCCATCTAGCAACTCTGCGAAATTGTAAAGTGTTTTTAATTTTTAAAATTTTGTTAAATAATTGTAACATATTTAAAAAAATAAAAAACACTTAATTAAAAGAGAAGTCCATTTGTGTCATTTTACATTTGTCACATGTCATTGTTCATAAGTAAAAGCAATTGAAAAAATTAACAAAAAAAAAAAAACTGTTTTCATAAGTTGATTATTTATAAAGTTAGGTCAATCATCTACCTTCAGTCCTTCATTCCGTTTATAAATTTCAAGTTTAATGTTGCATTGGTTTGTTATTCTTCATTCAATTTGCACTTCGTGATCACCAATAAATATATCCACTTCAATCGTATACGTAACCAATCTATTTATTTTGGTGACGATTTTCAAAATTAATTTGACTTTAAATGGCATATTGGCACATTTTGAAACCATATTCTTCATCATTTTGATTCTTGCCAACCCTCGTGTATATATTAATGTTCTCATTATTTAAAAATGTAGATCATATTAATTTCTCCAACTCATGTTTACTTTCTGGTATTAGATGTTATAAAAAAATTTAATTTGGTCTTCTAACATTAATCTGGCAGGTAAACCGAATTTCGATAAACTGAAGTTTAAACTTTCAAAATATTTGGACGTCCATCTATGATAATTTTCTTATATTTTATTCAAATAGAAAAATATGTTTATGAATGCAAACAATAATTAAATTGATACAAAATAATAACAATATGATTATCTGCACTTCAAGATTCCATAGTATAACGTCAACGTTGAACCAGCTCAGGTGGTGGCGATCATGAAAAAGATGGGACCCATCGTGAAGTGCCCAGCCAAGCTCAATCCTGACGCGAAGAGAGACACAACCAAGTGGTATGAATTTCACGACGATCATGGTCATAACACCGTCAATTGCATTACCCTGAGATTGGAAGTGGCAGCACTGTTGAAGAAGAGACATCTCTGGAACCTGTTGACAGATAAAGGGAAGAATACAGTTAGCCAGAGGAGCTCGAAAGAAACATCTCCTCGAGAACTGACACCGAAGGGGTTCTGCTCCATTATCTCTAGAGGGTCAAAAATCAGTGGGATGAGTTACTCTTCAGCCAAGCGACACGCCCGAGCTAACCAACACCTAGAAGTCAAGTCAATCCATCCATCTCCTCAGGCATATACCAACCAGATCATCCAGTTTGAAGATGATAAGCTTTAGCCGCCCCTCATCATGATGCTCTCGTCATCTCCCTCCAGATCGCCAACATCCTGGTCAAGAAAGTGTTCGTAGATGGGGGATCCTCAACAAACATCCTCTTTCTTGAAGCAGTGAAAGGCATGGGACTGGATGAGTCAAACATCAACAAACGCCCAACCATCCTGGTTGGGTTTAATTTTAAGCAGAAGTACATTATCAGAGAAATCGCCTTGCCTGTCTATGTCAGTGGAATCAACAAACAAACTATCTTCCTGGTACTTCATTATGCCTCTCCCTACAATGTCATCTTGGGTCGACCTTGGATCCATGACATGCGAGCTGTCCTGTCCACCTTCCATTAAACCATCAGGTTTCCAACAAAGTGGGGAGTAAGAGAAATAAAAGGCGATCTTAAGGCTTTGAGAGACTGCTACAAGAACGCCATCAAAGGCAAAAGTCACACTTCATAGCAATTACAGAGCCATCCAACCTTCCTGACCGAGCCAGATCAACTATCCATGTAAGAGTTGGATGAAGTACAGATACACCTGGACCACTCCAACCGAAAGACCCAAATAGGCTCTCGTCTTAAGCCTGAGAAAACAAAGTGACTTATAGACTTCCTCTAGTAGTATCAAGACTGCTTCGCCTAGTCCCATGCAAACATGACAGGTATCAACCTTTAGGCTATCATCCACCACCTTCATGTAGATCCTAATCACCCTCCAATGAAGCAGAAACGAAGAAAGTCTGCTCCAGAACACAATCGGGTCATTAATGAGGAAGTTGGCAAGATGTTGAGTAATGGATTGATTAGAGAAGTCCATTATCCCAACTGACTAGCCAACATGGTGGTTATGAAGAAAAAGAACGGAAAGTGGAGGGTCTGCATAGACTTCACAGATCTGAATAAGGCATGTCCCAAGGATTCCTTCAAACTCCCTAATATCGACATGATAGTAGACGCGACAAAAGATCATAAACTCCTAAGTTTTATGGATGCCTTCTCAAGCTAAAACCAGATTTTGATGCACATGGACGACCAGGAAAAGACAACATTTATCACAAAGAGAATAACCTATTGTTACAAAATAATGACTTTTGGCCTTAAGAATACCGGGGCTAATTACCAGTGGCTAGTCAACAAAATATTTGCTGAACACCTAGGAGACACCATGGAAGTGTACATCGACAACATACTTGTCAAGTCTCTCATGGTGAAGCAACACCTCGACCACTTTAGCTAGGCATTCGTTATCCTCAGGAAATACAACATGAAGCTCAACCCAGCCAAGTGTTCGTTCGGGGTCTCGTCTGGCAAAATTCTTGGGATACATGGTGACTCAGCGGGGGATAAAAGCCATCCCCGACAAGATCCGGGCGGTCCTGAACATACAATCACTGACTTGCATCAAAGATGTCCAATGCCTTGTAGGGCAAATGGCTGCATTAAGCCGTTTCATCTCCCAATCTGTAGACAAGTGCCACCTATTCTTCGCCGCACTCAAGAAATCCAAGAAATTTGAGTGGACCACCCCCCCCCCCCCCCCCCCCCCCCCCCCCCCCCCCTCGGCCCCTCTTTGCGAAGAAGTCTTACAACAGTTGAAAAAGTACCTAACAACTCCCCCACTCATTTCTAAGCCTGTGGTTGGGGAGAAGTTTTACACCTACCTAGCAGTCTCAGAAACAACCATCTCAACAGTGAGAAAACAATGCGAAGTAGCTACCAGTGTGCTATGTGAGTAAATCATTCCTTGATGCCGAGACACGATGCAGCCGGTTGGAGAAATTAGCACTTGCCCTCGTCATGCATCCAATAAGCTCAAACCATATTTTCAGTGCCACTCTATAGTCATCCTCACCTCATTCCCGCTCAAGAAGATACTTCACAAGTTAGAATTATCAGGCTAACTCACCCAATGGACAGTAAAGCTCAGTGAGTTTGATGTATCCTTCCAACCACGCACCGTCATCAAATCCCAAGTGTTGGCAGACTTCATTGCAGATTTCACTCCTAAGATTTCCATCCAGGTGAAAAAAGAGCTGTTGTGCATGACTAGCAAGACATTTTCAAAGTGGACTCTCTCGGCGGACGACTCAAGCAATGTAAACGGAAGCAAGCTCGGCATCGTACTTATTACACCAGAAAAGGACATCATCCAACTAGCCATATGGTGTGGGTTCAAATGCATAAACAACAAAACCGAATACGAAGTTCTGATTGATAGACTCTCCGTGGCCAAAGAGATTGGAGTAAGAAAGTTGGAGGTAAAGTCTTATTCCCAACTTGTAGTCAACCAACTGCAAGGGACTTACCAAGCCCGAGACTCAAAGATGACAACTTACTTGAACTTGGTCAAAGAACTCCAGTATGTCTTCGAAGAATTCTCTATCACCCAAGTCCCAAGAACAGAGAACACCCATGATGATGCACTTACCAACCTTGACTCAACACTTCAAGGCTCCTCCCAGTCATCCATCCCACTATTATTCCTCTAATGGCTAGCTAACTAGAAGGAACATCCAACGAGTGAGTCGCCTAACCCGAAAGAGGCTAAAGAAGTAATGGATGTTGAACCAACCGACTCATGGATGACCCTAATAATCAGATACTTGGAACATGATAAGCTTCCAATTGACAAGAATGAAGCACGCCGACTGAGAGCCAAAGCTGCAAGATTCACATCTACGGGGGCCAACTCCTTAAAAAGTCATTTTTCAGCCCTTTTTGCAAATTTATAAGCCTAGAGGAAGCAACTATGTTCTCATTAAACTCCATGCAGGCAAATATGGGAACCACGTAGAGGGACATAACCTTGCCATCCAGGTGATCACCGCCGGCTATAATTAGCCAACCATGCACACTGACTCAACGTCTGATGTGAAAAAATGTGATAGTTGTCAAAGGTTTTCCCATGCCTCACACCTCCCACCCGAGCGACTCAACTTCATCCTCACACCTTGGCCATTGATAAAGTGGGGGATGAACATAGTTGGGAAACTCCCAATTGCACCTAGGCAACGAGTCTACATATTAGCGGTCACAGACTATTTTACTAAGTGAATCAAAGCTGAAGCACTCGCCCAAGTTAGAGAGCGGGAGGTAAAAACCTTCATTTGGAAACATGTCATCTACCGATTCAAAATACCGAAGGAAATAGTCACTAACAACAGGTCCCAGTTCATCAACTTAGACTTCAGAGATTTTTGTGACATGTGGGGGATCAAGCTCAGCTTCTTTACCTCTAGAAACCCCTAGTCGAATGGCTAGGTTGAATCATCCAACAAAACAATCATGCAGACTTTAAAGAAGCACCTCCAAAAAGCTAAGGGCGCATGGGTAGATGAACTACTAGGGGTCCTTTGGTCTTATCGAAAAACAGCTCACTTGTCCACTGGCGAAACCCCTTTCTCCCTCACATATGGATCCAAGGTAGTCATCCTAGCTGAAATATCGGTCCCCTCAACTAGACTTTAATGGTCAGATGAAGAAGCCAACAGCCAAAACTTTTGTCACAACTTTGAGGCAGTCAATGAGCTCTGCAAGCGAGCAAACGTCCGCAATATCATCTATCAGCAACAGGTCACTCGATACTACAACCGTAATGTCTGAGTGAGAACTTTCAAAGAAGGTGACTGAGTCCTCCGCAAAGTCTTTCAAAACACTAAGGAGGTCAACTCTGGCAAACTCGGCAAGGAAAAAGGAAAGGGCGCATACAGACTTCAAACCCCCAAGGGCAAAGACATCAACAATAGTTGAAATACAATCCAACTCAAACGCTACTACTTCTAGTAAGATTTGTCTCAGCATAATTCTATTTTTGTTTTTTAGTTTCAAAAGGATGAGTGGGCCTATCCACCTCTTTCACCTTCAGTCAACCTCGTGTCTTGGATTCAATAAAAGAACTATTCAGCGATATAGTTGTAGTCACCTTCAGTTTTACATCAACTCGGCCACGCTACTGCCTAATTCACCATCAATTGGCCTCATGGCCTGAACCAATAAATTATAATCAGCAAAATTACACCTTTAGTCGACTCATACCAACTCAGCAATCTATACGGGCTTACACCTTCGTCGGCTCAAATCGACTCAGTAATCCATATGAGCTTACACCTTCAGTCGACTCAAACCGACTTAGCAATTCACACTGGCTTACACCTTCAGTTGGCTTGGACAGACTCATAGGCTTACACCTTCAGTCGGCTCAAACCGACTCAGTAATTCATGCTTACACCTTCATCGACTTAGACCGATTCAACAATTCAAAGGCTTACACCTTTAGTCAGTTCATTCCAACACGATCCTGTAAAATCATCTTCAAAGGGCATCGTCGACTCAGCTACTTGGTTTTGACTACATCACGAATGCAACTAGTCGGCTTAGAACTCTATTACACTGGCTTAGCCAAAATGGTTCAAGCTACATCTACAAAGCGTTATAAAGGAAAGAGGGCCCAATACCCATATATCTATTAACAATCAATTCATCCATCCATGAAGAAAGCAATAAAATGAAAACGCATGCTAAAATATAAAGAGCCTCAAATGGCTAAGTATCAGGTACAAACAGGCATATACGCCATGAACAAAGGCAATTTAGGCCCCAAAAATACAAGTGAAGAATAAATACAAGTCTAAGAGACATCATGCCTCACATCATCGGTACAAGTCATCTCACCCATCTTTGACTCGGTCATCCTATCACCTGCCCTGACAGTGGTCCTCGCAGCACGATCACCAGTATCATCTATAATCGACCGTCCCGACTGACTAGCGAGGTTGAGTATTTGATCATTGACTAGCTCCTCCATGTAATCTACTCGACCCACAACCTCCTCCTCCTCCATCTCTTATAAGAGCTGGATGTCTTCATCCGAGTTTCAATGGACAGTGTTCCTGGCCTTGTAATCCAACATCAATTCTCCTCTAGCCTTGATAATGGCGTTGTTAGCAATGGTGAGGCACTATTCCCTAAACGATTCAATCCTCGCGTTCTTCTCAGCCAGCTCATTCTTCAGTTGCTCCCATTCAGCCTCGATCTCCTTCACTCACTGTTGGCTTTCCCGCTCAGCCTTTTGGGTCACCGCCTCTTTGTGTCGCAAATTAGCGTTGGACTTAGAAATCTCCTGTATTTTCTTCTCCTACGCCATGACGAACTTCTTGAAGTGTAGGCTACTTGTGAAAGCCTACATAAAATCATTCAGCCAGTTTTTAGTCACACAATGAATACAATAAGATAAAAGCCCGGTTCATACCTAGAAAGCGCGGATACCCCCCAAATCAGCAGTTGCAACTGCACCTATCTGATTCAATTGGCTGTCGTTTGCTACGAACAAGAACTAATCGACCCCCAAATTGCTTATGGAAGCCACAACTAAGTAAGTTGACGAAAAGGCAAAGGTACTAAAAGTCAGCATCTCGCTCTTCTCATCCAAGACCACTATTTTGGATGACCTAACCTCGGTCGTAGCTGGCTGTTTGGGTGGAGTCACAACCACATCCTTCACTCTCCTTTCCTTCCTAGTCGAAAAGTCTTTTTTTTTTTCCTTTTTTTGTAATGCCTCACGATGGACTCACTCATGCTAATGGTTAACTTCTTCATTAGTCTTTCTACAATCGTAAATCCCTCAACTGTTAGTGGGTTTAGACTCGACTTACCAAACAAAATATGATTACAGTAGCGAATGAGCAGCACACTCCAAGTCTGCTTCAATGAAAGAAAGGGGATACCTCGCTAAATCGCCCCAACTCCAGCCGACAAGTGACTTGCCCTCAAATTAGCCTCCTCCAACACTACTTGTCAATCTCTCTGTTCCCTATGAATGGCAAGAACCTTTTTGGTCTGCACGTCCAAGCCATCTCTACTTTGTTCAGCTTGATTGAAGTCAAGATCTACAAAGGAAAAACAAAATAAGACTTTAGTAATCAAAGCATAAGTCAAGAATTAAGTTTCTCACCAATCACCCACCAGGTGTACAGGATCTCGCCCTAGTCTCTCTCTCCAAAGACTGACTCGCCCCTTAAGAAGAAAAAGCACTTCTTCTAGTTTTTGTCACTTGACCAAAGGGCAGTCACAAGATGAGTCCAGTCATGCCTGAGAGTGATGGTATATCTACCTTTATCTTTGTCACTCTCCTTCAGGAAATAGGAATACAACAACTCGTGTAGTCCGAACATCACTTGATTCTACACGCAGAAAACCTCTAAAGCCATCAACAACCTCCACTCATTTAGCATGATCTGAGTTGGCATGATCATAAAGTGGTTTAGCACCTCTCAGACAAGACGACGTATCAGAATCCTCAGTTTGTCATGGAACCACTTCTTATAGACACTTACCCAACCTTTTTCCTCCTAGTCGACCCTCTCGTATGACTTGGGCACCATAATCTCGATAGAGTCAAGAATGTGGTACATCGTCTTGATCCGCCACACATCGTTCTCGTTAAGCAAAGGCAGATAATCCTTATTTAGTATCCAACTATCGGGCCAACTCGGCTCGTCCTCATAACCACCACTAGTAAAGGGCAAATTTTCAAAACCATTAGTTTCATTGAAGTCTTCCCCACTCGTCCCTTGCCCATCTGAATCATCATCACTCGAAGAAGCACCACTCGGCCCAAAAGCAGCCACATTCACCCCCCCTCCCTCCCGCCCTCTTCAATATGTCGACCGAAACATCTCCACCCTTTAGCATCACTACCATCATTGGGGTCTTCTCATATTCATTCCCAGCTTCCACCTCTGCCCTAATCAAATCGCCTGATTCTGACTACGACATATCTAACTACTTTACTCAACTCAACCAAGGCAACCTATCGTATCTTCAACAAGGCTAAGTGTTCCACTCTTCGGTGGACACAATCCCACCACTTGGCTTGGTCAAGACAACAGATTAGGTATCCCTGACTTACAAGTTTGATCTTCAGCTTCAAAGCACCATTCGCCCAAAACGACTAACTAACCAAGGCACAACCACAACCAATCTCTAAGATCCCTTACCTCTACAAAGCTCTCGGCTCGGTCAGGATGACCGAGCGCCTACTCCCTTAAAATTCCCTTTATTCAAATCTCTCCACTCAGTCTGAGTGACCAGGTGACTTATTTGACTTAGCCTTTTATTCAAAAATCCACCGACTCGAGATTTCACTTAAACCATCTCACTCGACTGAATCAAGCAGAACGAGATGAGTCGAATGGGAAGCCCACACAAATTGACTTCATCTTTTATCTTCCCCAAACCCAGAAAACCCAGAACCTTCAAAAGCAGACCAAAATCCTTCGTTCACCCCAAAACTCAAATCAAACACTAAAACAAACCACACCAAATCGATCCTAAACACACAAAGTTTCCTAAACACCAAACTGAAAAATCAAATTGCTACCTATTCTACTAGTTCAAACCAAACAAATGTAGAGCGTCCTCTTTTTCAAACTCTCCTAAAAATCTATCAAACTTCGCCCAAATCTCTTCAAAAACACCAAAAAACACAAAGAAATGATGAAAGGAAACAAAAAAGAGTAGAAGTAAGCAATCTTTACTGTGAAAATGGTCGAAGTCCTCAAAATCTTTTCACTGCTGCAGAGAAAAGTTGAAACTAGGGAAAAAACGCGAAGAAAGAAGAGGAAAATGGAATGAAATGAAAGTGAACAATCGACTCAACGTTTTTATTGAAAAAAGCTGACAAAGATTACATGTGGCAGCCTTCGATTGGCCATCAACCAGTGCGACTATTCATTTTCCTGCCCAAACTCAGAAAAGAAATCTTGGCTGTACACGTGTTGAAAGATGAATTACTCGACTTCATATTACCCATTCAAAGTTTGCGACCACCACATCATGCATAAAGCCAGGAAGATGCTAAATACTCGCTCAATTGGCCCGACCGAATGGAGTTATCATTAGATGTACTGACTAGTTAACCTCAACTCTCCGATCTCACGACCAACACTACCAAGTCAAAGCACATCACTTCCAACACCTCGACCAACCCAATCGAAGAAACCAACCATGAAGAAATAATTATCCCCTTGCTTGGGAGTACGCATACACCGACTTGCTTGGATTCAACTAATCAACCGAAGGCACCTCTACCAGAATGATCCTAATGCATCTCCACTCAATTTGATGCACCAAGTGGGACACACCTTCAGGAGATCACATCCTCTCACTCGGTTCGATGTATCAAGTGAGGACACCTTCAAAGGATATGCTTCACATCATTCACTCGGTTCGATGCACTGAGTAAGGACACCTTCACGAATATTCGCCACTTCCCTACTCGATTCGATGCACCAAGTGAGGCCTCTATGGTCAATTCTACTTTCTCACTTTAGGTACGTCGAGTGAGGGCATGTTTATGTTTCACCTCCCCTTACCCACCCAATTTTGGTATACTAAGTGCAACACCTACAATAAATGTCGTACTATTCGGTTCTACGAACTGAGGAGTTGCACCTTCACATGTTCAACCAGTCAGTCATGAAGGACGACTGAGAACACCTTCACGCAGCATCTACTCTCTAAGCTAGGCACTCCTTAACTTAGCGAGTGGGGGGCAAACTATTAGGTTCAAAAAATGCCCTCGACCTCAATGGGCCCAAAGACGAAGACACCTTTAACAAAGCTCGAAGTCATGGCCCAATTCCAATTAAGTCCACAACTAATTTCACATATGGGGTTCGCTCATTACACCGACCATGTTGCTTACTACTTGAGCCCAATCAGTAAAGGCCCCGATTTATTTAGGCATCATTATTAGCTTGTCTAGGCCTAAGCCCATTGATCCAAGATCACCTATTGGACCTAGGGTTTACTTAGACCCCAAGGTTGCCTACTTCCTATTTCGGTACTATCTAGATTCTACCGAAGGGATCCATTACCATCCTAGTTCGTCCAAGATCTATATCTTAGACCAACTAGGACTCCCTCTCCTACTAAGGGAATCAAAGGCTTTCCTATTCACTAAACCTTAACCACCAAGGACTCATAGTCCTACTAGGACTCGAAAATCCTACAGTTGCTATATAAACAGAGGCTAGCCCTCCCACAAGGCATTCAACATTACACCTTCTAGCCCCATAGTTCTCACTCTTGAGAGCTTTACATCACTACCGTAGTTCTAGTCTCCGACTAAACTTTTGGTAACCTTCTCTTTCCCTAACCTCACTAAATTAGCCTCATCCAGCCTTGCTGACTTGAGCGTTAGAATGCCTATGACAAACACCACCCCGGTGTTTTCTATTCGCTTCACGCTTGTTTCTTTGCGTGTGCAGGTGTAGCGGATTGCTAGAGGCCTCAACCTCACAAGATCACACCCCCTATTCCGCAACCGTAGATTTTACCCCATATATATATAATAAAAAATAACATTACATATACAAAATTAAGATTCAATGATATTGTTGACAATGATATAATAAAACAATACACAAAGAAACTTCGAGCTTTCTATAAAATATGGATATTATTAACTTTTAATTATATCTAAGTAATGAAAAATAAGATTTACTTTTTTAAGAATAAGAAGAAAGAAAAAAAATCAAATTATACAAATTAGTTTGCCGTTGGGTTAGTATAACAATATTCGTGTATCTTATCATTAGATGATATGAGATTAAGAGCACGTTTGGGATTGTTGTAGCTCAAGAAAAAAATCAAATTATACAAATTAGTTTGCATTGAGTTAGTATAACAATATTCATGTATCTTATCATTAGATGACATGAGATTAAGAGCGTGTTTGGGATTGTTGTAGCTTAAGAAATAATCAATTAAGTTTTAAGCTACAACAATAAAGGTTAGTTTGGGATTATTGTAGCTTTAAGTTTAATCAGTCTTGACTCAACTTTGAAAATAACCAGCTTTAAAAATAATTTAAAATGAATTTGGTAAATTTAATTTTTGAAATTGCTGTGAGTTTCAAAAGCTATATATATATATATATAGATTGTGTGTGTGTTTGGTAA